>NW_005187592.1:524609-532709 GCF_000239375.1 Pundamilia nyererei
CTGGTGCAAATTACTGACCTCTGTCATCATTTTAGGTGGGGGAACTTGCACAATCGGTGGCTGACTAAATACTTTTTTGCCCCACTGTATTACAGTTTTACAGCCGTTGGTTCAACTGCCTACAACACGACTCAGTGAATGACTGGACCACACCGACAGTAGCAGATCACCATGTATTGCAGAGGTGCTGGATGGCCGCTCCCGGGGGCAGCAGAGCTTCCGTGAAGTACTCGGAGCTGACATTCCAGCTTTGAAAATCAGCCGGCAAAGAGAGCGGCGAACAGGGACAGTCAGCGTGAGCCACACAGGAGCCCCTGTGCAACACCTGCAAAGGGCACGATGACACAATCAGTTAGGACTCACATCTGCTGTCCAACCACACACACACACACACACACACACCTGTCCAGGAGGGCATGTGCACCCCGGCGTGCAGGGTCCAGGTAAACACTGAGTGTGTGGCCACAAGTCCTGGCAGGTATACGGACAGGAAGCTGAACAGTCACTGGACACCTGCGTGCCGGGACACTCTGCAGGAACATAAAGCAAATGACCTCACCTGTAACAGGTCGGCGTGCAGACGTGTGCGCTGATATATTTACTTCATATTCACTTTGTTTGTTATAATTAATATAACTGTAAACATCACTCGTTAGGACTTTGATGAGCTGACTGACAACAGTTTCACATCATTTGAACTCAAGTGGTATTTCTCAGTAGACACACAAAGTGCGCAGTGTTGTGTGCTTGTGTTACCGGGCAGGCAGCTGTTGGTGTTACAGACAACGTGCTGTTCAAGTGGCCCGACACAGGCTGTCCCACCGGGCTCTGGCTCTCGAAGGACCGTCTTGTTCCGCAATGACAACCCACCGTCACAGGAGGCGCTGCACTCGCTCCAGGCCGACCACTCACTCAGCAAACAACCCGCTGCAAAGGGAGGCGGCGAGTTAAGCAGAGATTAAGGAGGTAAGGGGACGCCAGACTTGCAGGTAAAATCTCCGGATCTTGGCTGGATATTTTTTCTATGTCCGACCTGGACACGACGGCAGATCACAGATTTCTGTTTGCGTGACTTCGGCACAGGGCGGGCCGCCCTCTGTGTCCTGGCAGCGGCGCGTCCTGGTTCTCCGGCCTCGCTCACATGAAGCTGAGCAGGCGCTCCACGGACTCCAGGGCTCATAAACTGGACAGGGAAGCTTGGAGCACACCACCGTGCCATTCTCACACACACTGCACACAGAGGGGGGTGTTACGAGAAGTGAGACGGAGCAAAGTTTCTGAACTAAACGCTACAAAAATGTGAAAAACTGCTTTATTAATCCCAACTATGACCATACTTCAGCTCACAGAAAGCAGTTCTCACCAGGCGTTACAGTCCACAGTAAACTCCTCTTCAGGGAGGAACTCCAGCGTCCCGTTGCCTGATGGGATACCACAACGACATTCTGTCACTGGCACGCAGCGGCCATCTTGCAACAGCTGTCCTTCTGGACACCGACAACCTGAGGAGACAAAAACCAAAAAAAGAGACGGAAAAGTAAAGAAACACAGAAACATTGAATATCACGTAATGAAAGTCTAATATTAGGAAGATGTTATCCATGGTTACCCGGGTGACAGGCTCCTTGGAGACACTGCACATGCTCCCATAGGTCAGTGCAGCTGCGAGGACACTTGTTGGCACAGCTGTCCTGGGAGGCTCGATCCCTGTCCTCACAGCGCTCACCTGAAAAAGCAAAGAAAACCATGCCTGCGCTGCAAAATGTGACCTGACATAGAAACAGAGTTCAGCACGGTGGTGGTGGTGTGATGTGTGTGGCTTGTAGCTGTAGCTTTGTGACAGACAGATAATCGTAAGGACAAAGTTTTGTCTTCAGTCTGATTTAGTCTTTTAGTACATCCTGATTTGTTTTATTTCAAACAGCTTCAGAACTAATGGAACTTCTTATAAAATTCTTCTTTTTAAGCTGTAAAGACGTTTGGTTAGAAATTCATTGAATCGGATCATTTTGCTCTGTGTGTCGTTTTATATACGTTTTACTTGTACGTCTGATTTCCTCTCACTTCTTTCCAAGAATGTGCAGAAGTTCCTTCAGCTGCTGAAAAGAAACACTAATGACTTTGCATTAGTTCAAAGTGAAAACACACAAATGTGTTTCTAACAAACCACGCTGACACAAACAACATGATCATCTCTGTCCGGCTCAGCCTCGGAGCCTTCGAGGAAAACATTTTCACTGCGTGTACCAAAACTTCCAACAGCCTTAACTTTTAGGGGCTTTTGTAGTCATCTCCATTCACATATATATCAACAAATTGTGTAACTAATGTTATCTTAACTGAACTTATGAACTACACCACTGATGTTGCCTGTTGGCTTTGTTCTCTTTTTAAGCTCACATGTACCTGGGCAGAGGGCCGTGTTGCATCCTTGGGTCTGGGTCTCTTGCCTCCTACACTGGGGTCCTGCAGGAGAGGCCAGGGGCTGTCTGTAGCGCTGCCTGACTCCACCGCTGCACGGCTCAGCACACGCTGTCCAAGCACTCCACCCACTCCACTGACACGCATCTAGGAGAGCAGAGTGACTATCATAACTAACCTAACCTTGGTATTATCCGCATTAACAGACTGACAGTGACAAATACAGAAACTTTAAGTGTTTCGTTTTAGATGATGACGACAGAGCGACAAACACAATGTGTTTATTTGCTGTATGATTTATAAGTAAGAGACACATTTTAGTTTGTTCTTGCTGAGCAGTATTTACTCAGTATGACCAAGAACCAGGCTTCAGTTGTTTGACATGCAAATTAAGCTGGGACAGCAGTCATTCAGAGCCATTCGTGTATAAAAAATGGATGGATGACAGAGTTAAATTTGAGCTGAATCATCCTTTGCACACACATAAAAGCAAAGCTAACCACACATGAGCATTTAACCTGTCCTTTTCTTCTCCTTTGGGGAATAAAGTGAGTCAGAATAGCAGGAAAAGCCCATTTTGCACTGATTAAGGCCTCTTAACTGTCTGCTGATGGCAGCTGTGACTGACACACAGTAAACATTTTCCCTCAGAGACTCCACATGTCAGAATAACATCGCTCTCATCACTGGATCCAAAACGACATACATTTATTTAATACACTGAAACAGTTTAAAGGTTTGCCTGTTTATAGCTTGGACATTATCGGTGTCTGCAGTCGTTTATTCCTCGCTGTGTGTGAGACTCCAACTGTCTTTATTTAGATGAAAAGAATATGCTTTGAAGTGCACGCATTTATTTCAAAACACAATTACCCCCCTTTCCTTTCCAGAGAAAACCGCGCTGCAGTCATTTCATCACCCTCTGACCGACTGTGTAATTCATTTTTTTCTTTGGAGCCGTGCTTGTCGAGCCCTGACTCACTGTTTGCATGCAATCTGTGTCAAACTTTTACTGAGAGGCTCTCAGACAGAGCAGAACTGTGGTGCCCACAAACACCCAGACCCTGTGGAGGAGGTGCAGTTTGTGCAGTTTGTTTATGGTGTCCTCCAACCTCAATCCGACCCAACTTCCAGGTGCACAGTGCAAGTTTGACCTAAAAGAATCTTGCAAAGGTCAGTATGAGTTTGCAGACAGCAGTAAAATCGCTAACATAACACAGAACATTTGCTCTCCTCAGTGACATCTGGCCAATAAGACGACTGAATCCTCTGACACGAAACAAACTCTTGGTGTGAGCATCTTTGTTACCTCTGCAGATGTTAGCATCTGGACATGGCCTCTCCTCTACCAGCAGTGCTGGACACTGGCTCTCCTCCTCTTTAGAGACTGGAAGACCAGAATCCAGGTCCAAACAGGCTCGAAAGCGCCTCTGGATCGACACCATCTGCGAGCTGTTGTGCTGCAGCACGCAGGGAGAGCACCGAGTCCAGCCCGACCACTCGCTGAGGACGACTGAAAGAAGGAGAGAAAGAAAGATTCAGGTTCGCCGTGTTTACAGAGAACCTCGTTTTATTACTCTGCTCTCTTACCTTCACATTCTCTCATGTCGCACTGCAAACTCCCATCGTGACAAAGACTGGAGGACAGAGAAGTCAACAAAACGGACAATAATAACAACCTGTCACAGCCCAGGCAGCATAAAAGACAAACTGCACACACAAGCTGGGAATCACAAAGAAAGAGCAGAGAGTGACGACAACACTGTGAGAAAACATTCATGTCTCTATCAGCAACAGGGGCTGATAGAGACAACTGACCAGGTACTGCAGCCTATGGTGACCGTGGCCCCCTGTGGGACGGTGACAGGCGTGGGTGGATCTCCTGGAGCTTGGTGCTGCAAGTGGATGCAGCCACATTCCTCTGGAGGAACACAGCTCCCATTATACTGCAGCAGGCCCTGGCAGGAAAAACACACATCTCAGAGAAAAGAAGAAACAGCGCAGCATCTGTGTCTTGGTCATAAAGTACAGCACATTTGTCCTATGTTGCTCTCAAATCACGTGCATTTAGATGCAGAAGTCACATCAATGTAGAATTCATACTTCAGGCAAACGTGCTGTTTGAAGCAGCTTAAGATCCAAAAACTAAACCAACAAAACGCAGCTGTTAACACGTGTTGCATTATTTGCTAATCATATTTGTTCTTAATGACCAGAAATCAAAGCAAAACCTCCAAAGGCAAAGTGCGTCTTACTGTATCCTACTGGTAGTGTCCAAAAATCATAATTAAACTCAGCAGCGTTCATTAAAACTCACCTGTGGACAGTAACAGCCAGGTGTGCACTCGCTGACGCCCAGACACAGATCTTCACGGCCACGCAGTTCACACTGCTTCTCACAGGGAGCGCCACACGACGAGTACACAAACGGGGCTTCGCAGACTTCTAGCAGGAAAACACATGAAGAGGTGTAGGACCAGAGTGCAGCTTAAGCAGCTCTAAGGGTAATGAACTCACCATCACAGCGGCTGAGACCGCATGCCCGGCTCTGCGTTTCCACAGGAGTGCACTGTTGGCCCCTGGTGGGTGAAGAGAGCGCTACACGGTAACGCTGCTGCCTCTGGGACGCACAGGAACACTGAGACCAAACGCTCCACGCTGACATGGGACAGCCTGCCAAAGCAACGAAAACATTCAAGTGCGATTCACGAGCGCTTGATGTGAGTCGCTTCAACACACAGTCGGCTCTTCAGTTAATCGCATACTATGGCATCAATTTAGAAGTCAAATACCTGCTCACCCTCTTCTACACTGGCTTTAAAAAATGAAGCACAATAAAAAGATGAAAGTCAGTGAATCTCAAACAGTCTGGAAGCTTCTCACAGTCTAACACAGGATTGAATGCGAGGCTCCAAAGCTCTGTGTAGCTCTACTTGTGCTATTTTCTCTCATATTTCACATACTTCACTTCCTGCCCTTGTGTATTTCCTGCCCGCCCTCATTTCTTCTGCCAGATCATCTTTTCCCAATTTGCCCGGTGTTCCAGGATTTGTTGGCAGCATTAGTAATGTTAAGGGTCCGATTTGTTTTCTGTGACACCGATACCCTGTACACTGAGCTCTGTTCACTTAGTAGAGGCTGTACCTACCCGTCCAGCTTCACTCAATAAAACCTGCAATGCACATGTGTGCAACACAGAAATCAGCAGATGGACAGGTGAAGTTAATTTGACTGGTTTAATATTCTCTGTGGCAAACATCTGCAATCTGTGTCCTATTAGCTCCAGCAGTGTGACACAGACTGGGATCAACCACTAAAACATTTTTTGCATATGTGACTTAACTCTTATTTTGCACAGCTGTAACTTTACTGCACGGCTTCGTCCTGCGGTGTGAGATACAGCTCAGCAGGTTGCATATATGAAATATATTCCTTCAACAGAAAATCTATACCATACCAAGTCACTATGGAGACCTAATAATGCAATGTGACGCTAAAAAACAAAGATCCAATAAACCCTTTAATGTCACTCTGTGGTTCCCCAGTCTAGTCTCTAAGGTTGTGTCCCTACATGTACTCTGGTCTGTGCCCATATAGCTCATTACCTAATAATATATTAGAATAACTGTGTGTTCATCAGTAACAATCACTGCAACTATGTCCAATCGTTTAATGAGCTCAGCTGAAGTTCCTCTAATTACAATGGCTTCTCAGAAATGCTGAAGACACACAGAGCCGTCAGCTGTTCAGAGAGAAACAGCACAAACAGCGATCGTGGCTGTTAGTCTGGCTTCAGTGCTGCCAGCATGACTCTTGTACCTGGACAGGGCTGTTTGTAGCACAGCTGCGTCTCCACGCGGTTCCTCTCAGCCTCGATCTCAGGGGGACACGCCGCATCTCCTCCCTGCTCGCACACACACGCCCTGTGTCGTGATACAGACCCCGCCCCGCACGTCTGGGAGCACGGTGACCAAGGAGACCAAGGGCAAAGGTCATCTGTTGATACAAGAGTAAATGAAATTCTCTTTGATTGGAGAGAATATGTGGCTTTTCTTTCCTTGCCTTAAGATACAGACCCAGGCACGGAGGGGTCTGACACTCCTGTGTTTCTTTCTCTGGCCCGCTGCAGTGAGAACCATTGTTTCGTGGTGGGGGGTTGATGCAGGCGCGGGTTCGAACATGTGTGCCCCGACCACAAGTCGCTGAGCAGTCAGACCACACCGACCAGGGGGTCCAAGCACCGTCCACTGGAAACAGCACAAAGGATTTTCACAACGGTCTTTGCAAGGACTTCAAACATCTGCGACACTCTTTCACAGAAACACAGCGACGCACCTCTGCAGTCGATGTCTTGGCAGAAAACTCCCTCTGGAGTGCACGTGCTAGAAGAAACACAGGCAGAGCTTCCAGCACAGTATCACTGACATTTCATTTTTGTCATTAACATCCATATCCTCTGTCCTTATCTAACGCACCATTGTTTACATTCTCCTTGGAGCCAGGTGTCACCCACACTGAGCGTCTGGTTGTCAAGGAGACAGAGAGGCGGGCAGGTTCCTGGACTGCAGGGTCTGTGCTGGACCTCCTCAAAGTGGCAACGTGTTCCCTCGGTGTCTGGGGTCAGAGACCTGGCACATAACACCAACAGCAGGTAATCACAGTGGAATACACCGAAAACCAGTTTAATACCACTGCATGTATTTATATCCACAGATACACTGCAGAACCAAAGACAATGAAGCAACCATCACGCTCTTTTCACGTTTCATATATTTAAGATTCACAGTCAGGGTTCAGAAAATCATCAGCCTTTAGGTGCTCTGAAAACTGCAGCGCAGGATCCAGTCCAGAATAACCTCTACCCCCATGCTGTGAGACTGAAACTCTGGCTCCGCCCCCTAACCTACTAGACTCCATTATTGTTTACATTGCTGACTTACTGTGGTAGCAGGAAGCCTGGATCACTAATCTGTTACTCCGTGACTGCTTTCATATGTGATTTAAAGTGCTAAATGTATCTTATGTTATTTGTAAATTCTAAGATTTGGAATTAGCATTGAGAACATGCAGTACCATGGAAACGAAGCTATTTAACTATCCATCAGGAAGGTGTCTGATCAGCAGCAAATTCATTCTTTTGAAAGCAATGCTTTCAGCAAGTGACGCTCCGGCTCCCACAGAGCCCCGATTTTATCTCCTGACAAGGACAAAAGACAGACGACAGAGTTAATCGTCACACTGACTCAGACAACTCGAATCAACTTTATCCTTAATTCAGCAATTACAGAGGACAAACACTGGAGTAGAGATGGACCGATCCCATATTACGTATCGGTATCGGTCCGATACTGACGTAAATTACTGGATCGGATATCGGAGAGAAATAAAACATGTAATCCGATCCATTAAATATCAAAAAAGCACCTCACAAAACTTGCGACACGGCGTAACTCGGCTCATAACCGCAGCACGTCGGAGCAGTGTGCTCAGTGATAGAGCAGCTGTGTGTGTTTGTAGCCTCGCTACCAAACCAGCATTTCATCTCTGAAGTGATCCCAGAGAGAAGTAAAGCAAGTGTGTAAGTTCATCTCTGAATGTTAGTTAAGCTTAACAACCGATATATGGAGCGACTGCCTCTCTCTCTCTCTCTGCTGCTGCTTCAATCATGAAACTGATCAG
>NW_005187592.1:533384-535731 GCF_000239375.1 Pundamilia nyererei
TTGCTGAACTATGAAATATTTTGTTGTACTTTTTGCATACAGGTATAACAGAATAGCTTTAGTGTTGTTGTTTATTTAAACTTGAGTATGAACTTATACAAAAAGCAGCAACATATTAAAAAAACAGTTTTATTGATTAAAAAACACTATATCGGATTCATATCGGTATCGGCAGATATCCAAATTGATGATATCGGTATCGGACATAAAAAAGTGGCATCGTGCCATCTCTACACTGGAAACAATATTTATGATAGATTTTCTGATCGTTGTGATCTCCGTCTTGTTGTTAAAGAGCGTACCACTTAAAACCTGTTTAAAATCCAGTTTCAGATTTGTAAAAAAAACTTTCCTCCGTCTGGATCCCATTTTAATGTCCAAACACGGACGTGCTCAAACAAGAATTTAACAGTTTACAAAACAAACCATGTCTCCTTCGTCCAGGTCCCAGGAGACCTCACCTGTATCTGGTTCTCTGGCCCTGTCCACAGGAAACACTGCAGGGAGCCCAGCTGGACCAGGAGCTCCAAACACAGGCAGCCTGGCAGCTGTCATTGCTGCAGAGCAGCTGTCCGTCAGAGCAGGTGCAGTTGTTGCAGTCCACCTGATGCGTGCTGCCGGCCACCCAAATCTGCCCCAGTGAGTCCACACAGTCACACTGCCACAGCTGCACACACACCCCGTCCTGCTGCAACTGACCTAAACACACACGTACAAAAGATACGCAAACCACGATTCATGCTAATGAAAAAAAATTAATTCGTTTTAACAAAACAATTCTAGATGCAAATCTCATCACTTGGCAGCAGAATGACGCCTTGCACTGCACAGCTACTCTGAAACATCATCTAAATGAGATGTCATCTTAATGGTCCACAGGGCCATTACAGAATCACCAGTTAAACCTGTTGTTGTTGATTTCTGCCATCATATTTATTGTTGGGGAATTCTCCCAGACTCACTTTAAGATTTTTCCTCGTCTCACTCCTATAATGTCTTTGGAAAAAACGAAATTCTAATACTTGTGTGACGTCGAGCCGGCTAGGTTATTTATCTTTAAAAGATTTAGCCAGTTGTAAACAGTGGAAACAACTCTTACACCTAAATAACCCAAACAAGGTCAATCAAACATCAACAGAATATGACTGGCTGCCTGATAATGCTGTTAAACTGAAGGCCTGTGTTACCTGTTACAGTCCGCTCTGCTTTTGTTTTACCACTGATGAGCCAATTCAACAGTTTCTAACTGGAGTAAACACCATTTGTAACTGAATTACGTCTCTTAGAAGGTTCTACTGAGAACTGCAGAGAACTTTTACGCTGAGTCAGCTGTGTGCAGATATCTTGGGGGTTCCTGTGCACATGTTGGGGATTCAGGGCTCTGGGAATTTGTATATTCTCAGAACGCCGAATCCTAAAGAAGGCAGAGGAGTTATAACAAAGCCATTTCTAGACGCGAAGCTATTCTCTCAGTGGAGAGCACAGAACAGTTTAGGGGTTGAATCAGTGCCAGGAGAGGAACTTTTCGGACAAAGACACTTGTGTACCTCGAGGGCAGCGGCAGCCAGGCTGACATTCGCTGTTGGTCTGGCACTCTATGCCCTGCTGGAGGTCTGAGCAGCGCTGTGGACACTGGCTGGCACACATCACAAACTCTTGGCCTGGTGGGCACCCTCTATCATCTGACAATACACAGACAGCAGTTCCTGAGTTTTGCCATGATGCTATCTGCACAGGCTGAACACACACTCCTGTAGATAAACAGCCATATGCTGGAACAATGACGAGCCAAACGCAGGACGTGGTAGATCAGACTCACCGCACGGTTTGGTGTTGCAAGGTTTCACTTGGTTCTTCTCTCCTGCACACTTCTTTCCACCATTTTTGGGTGGAGGACTAGAGCAGGAGCGAGTGCGTATCGAGCGTCCGCCGCCGCAACGCTTATCACAGCGCGACCACGGACTCCACCGGGACCAGCCTCCATCAACTACACAACATCGAACACAAACGCAGACCAGTAAGTGAAAAATGAAACTCTCTCTTTGGCTTTTTAACTATTCCTTCACTGAAGAGTTTGAACTGATAATTACAGCTGACCTCTGCAGGGTTTGATGTTACAGAAGCGATGCTCCACGTTTCCTCCGAGGATGTCCTCGCACCACGAGCCGTTTGTTCCGGGGCTCAGGAACGTTCGGATCCTCTGCTGCTGACCCACGCCGCAGGACCGCGAGCAAGCGCTCCACTCTGCCCACTTGGTCCACGAACAGTTCCTTCGCGCACACTCGGCCTCTACACACACCTCGCCTCAAAACAGAAACACAAAACACATAAGCTTGGTTGACGCTTG
>NW_005187592.1:536098-553921 GCF_000239375.1 Pundamilia nyererei
GGAACAGAGTCAAATGAGTGCACAGAAAAGTGTTTGAACCTACCCGGTGTGGCTGGTTCTTCTGTTGGAACAACAGTAGCTGGAGGGGAAAAGCAGCTTTTCATGAATCTGACCTTCATCCCTGAAAGACACATATTACACGTGTTCTACAGAATCTCTCCAAAGTACCTGGACAGTCAGGGGCCTGGCAGTAGGTCGTTTCCCTCCGTGGCCCCTGGCAGTCTCTCCCTCCATGGGCCGGGGCGGGCTGTGTGCAACCTCTAGAGCGGGTTTTGAGCCCCAAACCACCGCAGGATAGTGAGCAAGGGCTCCAGGGGCCCCAGGAAGACAAAGCACCGTGTACAGGACAGTGCTCCAGAGAACAGTTCCACCTGCCGTGCACGCACTCGCTACGGGGAACGAAAGGGGTAGACTGGTGGTGATTTTCCATATAACAGCAGTTTTACACTGTTTTATACGTATGACACAGTTGGCATCGCTCCCACTGTGTCACAACAACAAATGTTTTCCATTTCTTACTCAGTACAGGATTGTAGCTGCGCACCAGTTCAGGTTGTAGCTGTACACTGTGGTAGATGTTCTCAAAGTGGGACCGGTGGACTGTGGACAGGCCAGTTTAACACTGGAAGTCTTTATTACAGGGCCACAGTGCTGGAATGCATCCATCCTGTGCGTTGGCGTTATCTTTGCTAATAAGAAGAAAGGCCTGCCCTGAAGAATGGGCTGTCTGGATATCAGCAGGTTTGTATAAAACCAGCATCAACTGTTCAGAATTAACGACTCAGTCAGATCTGAATGAGGCCATAAAATGTTGCTCTCAACTCAGTCCATCTCAAATGACAACGGTGTCATTCCTGTGATAACGGCTTTGCAGTGATTTCCATGGATACTTTCGACCTGTCCACGGTGCAGCCCACCTCTCCCACTTTGATAGCTCCCCCCACAATCCTGAACGGGATGTCACGACTACTTTGGAAGTAGTTATTTAAAATATGTTTTTTTTAAAAATTGTATTATTATTCCCAAAGTTCTCCGCTTACCAGGCGCTGCAGTCATGGACAAACGTATCTCCAGACTGGAGCTCCATATCCTCTGAGATGTTATGAAACAGCAGGGATGCGACTGGTGTCACGGAGACGCTCTGCAGAGAGGCCAGCAGCTCTTTATCCACCAGACATGGACACTCCTGAAACACACCAAACACAAACACCCTTTAAAGAGAAGAAACTGCATCAGTTTGAAATGATCTTCTCAGTGGTGCATCACAGCCTGGTTCATGCTCTTCATTTTCTGTGCTGCACTTTTAATACTACTGAAGTTACTCTGAACCCACCGACAAGCAGAGTCCACGGTGCTGGTAGGTGTGCACGGGACAGTGGCAGCCTTCCTCGCAGCCGTCAGCGTAGCATCCCTCCCTGCCGCTGACCTGAGCGCAGCTGAAAGGACAACCTTCTCCTCGTTCACACTCCCTGTACAGCCTGCCAGGAGGGCAGCCCACCTCTGCAGAGCGACATGAAGCCCACGCAGCAACAGCAGTTAAAGACACTAATTAAACAGTCCTCCAACTGGAGCAGTGTAAATATAACTTTGCAGCATGGCTACAAATACTGCACAGGAAGCAGACGCTCACCGAGGCAGACGTGGGTGTTGCAGATCTTGCTCTGACGACCGCTGCACGCTGGAAAGCTGCAGACACGAGAGCGGTACTGCTGCCCTCCACCGCAGCTGACCGAGCACTCGGACCACTGAGACCACGGCAACCACGGGCCCACTGACTCTGGAGACACAATACAGACAGACATCACACATGTGACAATGCAGATGGTAGTGTAAAAAACCTAGATGAGCCCGTCATCACTACCTGTGCACAGGTGCGTGTTGCAGTCTCTCTGCTGCTCAGCATCACCCAGGCAGCCTCTTCCGCCACTCTGTGGAGACGGATTATCACACAGGCGCCTTCTGAACTTGACTCCACCGCCACATGAAAGAGAGCATTCAGTCCAGGCTCCCCATTGGCTCCAGCCACCGTCGACATGGCAGCCGGGGACAGACTGACACTGCAGAACGCCAGCCTCACACGAGCTGAGATTAGGTCGGGAAAAAAGATTTTTTTTTTGCTATTCGAACATTAAGAGTGAATTAAACCAAAATAAGAATCAGCTGCTTACCAGTTTTTACAGTCACTGACAATTTTCTCTCCTGGATTTGCAAACAGCCAATCAGATCCACCGGGCCATAGCCACGATGCATTGCTTGAATCTGCACAAAAATAGACCGATCAGAGCAAATGATCACACTGAGTGGAGTAAAATGTTCACAGTCTAACACGCTGACATTTACAAGTTAGCAAAATTAGGATCAAACCATTAGCAGAGCTGTCGTGGTATTTGCAGCGACACTCCTGTCTCACCACACACACTCCGTCCTGCAGCACCGTGTCACCAGGACAACCACAGGTCGCGTTACACTCGGGGGAGTCCAAGCACTCTGTGTCACCATGGAGATCTGAACAGGAGCGAGGACAGGGCTTCCCACAAGGCCATTCTTCCTGGCCTCCACCACAGTCTGAGAACAAGGTTTGAATAGAATTACCATCCACATCGTTTTTTAAAAGTGGAACAGTGTTTATGCAGTTCTACGGTCAAAGTGAATGAAACCCACAGCTATGCTAACCTGAGCAGATGGTGAGATTTTCACTGCAAGGGCGGCTCTGCCTCCCCTCTCCCAGACACGGCAGACCGCCGAATCTAGCAGGAGGACTGTTACACTCTCTGGTCCGAGTCGACGATCCTGTGCATCCATCGCACTCTGACCACATGGACCAGGGACTCCACGAGCCATGAACTAAAGACACAGTAAGGCAATGAGAAGAAGAAGAGGTACAACTACTCTGATGTAACTGAGAATCTGTAGCTGGAACCAGAAAACCAAAAAGAAAACCGACACAAATTAAAATATTAATATTTGAAAATATTTGAAACGGTCGAGGCTATAAGTAAGAGACAAATGCACAGTGATTAACAACAGTAGCAAAACAAAACTGTAATATCTCAGTGAGAGAGAAAAGTGCAATAACAGTAGGTCATTTTTCAACATGACACAGAAATCTGTATAAATCCTATAAAATCAAAAATCCTAGCTGACTTCCATCTTGAGTTACTGCATTCACAAGATTTTCAGAAAACGTGACCTCTGACCTCTGACCTTCAGCCCAAAGGCAAGTAGTTTCAGCCACACGCATCCAGAACATTTACAAACTGTGCGAATGTGTCTTTCCATGAGACATTATCATCTCACCTGGACAGAAAGTAACGACAGGGCAGGGCTGCCTGTGGATCTGAACTCCAACCCCACTGTGCAGTTCCTGCTCACCAGAGCACGGCTCTCCTCCGGCCTCTGGCTCAGGACAGCTGCAGCTTCTGTATCGGGTCACCGACTCTGCTCCACAGGTCCTGGAGCAGGGGGTCCACTCCGACCACTCACACCAGCCACCTGACACTAAATTGGATGTAAACAACTATCTGTGCTATTTTATACCCACTACAAGACATAGCCATTGTCTACATCGTCCTACATATTAACACTATTAAGATGATCTGACTCTGAAACTGAAAGCTGGCTTTACCTGGACAAGGGTTTCGAGTACAGTTGAATTTCCCACCTTCGCAGGTGCTAAAGAACAAAGGAACAGAAGGATCTTCAGGTTTCCTTTCTAACTGGTTATCTTTGTGTATCCTAATGTGTTTTACATGTGTTACGTGTGCTTCTTGTGTTTGTATAATTCTGACCAGTTGTTGCATCCATCAATGGCTTCAATGGTGTCTCCAGGTTCCAGTCGTCGCCCGGTGTTAAGGTCCAGGCAGGGACAATCTTCCTTCTCTAAGCAGACGGTCCCATTAGCAGACAGGACTTTTCCCTCTGTACAGTAGCATCCTGGCTCACAGTGCCACTCACAGTGCTGAGAGAGGGGGGAAATTAGGACTTTTATTAATCCCCAGTAATGAGTGTGAGAATAAGCACATCCACGTCTGACATAAGTCAGAAAAGGGTGGATGTCCACTCTGTGGAATCAGATCAAAGTGGGAGGCTGACAGATGGACTGGTACCAGTCTGTTAAGGACTTAGTTATCAGTACAATACTGTGGGTAGTGGCTGAAAGGATAAGACTGTAGATACAAGTGGCAGAATGTTTTTTTCAAAGGCTCAAACAGGAGGAGAACTTTCATGAGGCAGTTCCCACCATGACCCAGGGCACGGTTGATAAATTATTTCACCTCAGCATCACCCTGGAAAACCTGGAGGAGGTGCTGAGGAGAGGGAGGACTGAGCTTGTCTGTTTTGATGACACCCTCCAGAACCTGGTTGTGGATAAGAAGCATGAAATACATCGAGTGACAGACAGGAGTCACACTAATGATACTCACAGTAAGGTCATCACAGGAGCGAGGGCAGGATGGCCCACAGCTGCTGAACACTGTTCCTGGGACCTGGGAACATGGTGCCACTGAAAACACAAGCATACAGGACTTTGGGTTACTTACATAACCCTGGTTCTCAGAGTAGCATGATTGAGATGGCTAATATAGGAAGCATCTCCCTGAGTATTCCTTATCAGCTGGGCTGATCCAATCACACTTGAGTTTGCATTACTTCGCAGTTATTATTTAAGATAAGCACCTCGTCGCCCTTTGACCCAACAAGGTGGGCTGTGAGCCATCTCACTCTGAGAACACACAAGTAACTTAAAGTTCTCCTAGAGAAACACTTTTGTGATTATGATGAAGCCTTAGTATGGTAAGATGCTTCAAGGACAACAGATCCTTGTGTTGTAGTTTCTTGGTCTGACCAAATTAGAATTAGCCAGCGGTCTAAATACGTAGCTAAACAAATGCCTTGCTATGACCACTTTGGTGCAACGTACAAAAGCTCTGAGGGCTCAGAGGCGGGCCGCCAAAGGACGTAACACACGCCCTGAAAATCAAACCTCCTCCTGAATTTGTATTTTCTGAGATATTTACTCCACCAAAAGAGCTAACATAGGGCGAAGTCAAAAGTGGGAGGAGCTTATCATGTGCAACACACTTAGGAATGTAGCATGTGGGCTGATGAATGGGGACCATGCAGCTTTTTCACCTGTGGGAACGAAGGAGATTGCCAGGGTAGCATCTTCTTTCTGACCTGCTGACCGACAGGCTACAAGAACTGTCCCAGTGGAGCTGCTGTGGAGTTCGGTCATTCCATGGCCAGCCCACCCTCACCTCCTGGCCTGGTGGGCTTACGGGGGCTGGCCGGGGCTTGATTTGTTTGGGAATTTTGAACTAAATACATATTCTATCTATGCTGGGAACAGGTGCTGGTGCACACCAGGAACCATTCATTGTTAGGCTCGGCAGCCTCAGCGTAGAGGATGAAGATTTCTCTGGGGTCTGACCTCATTGTCATCCTCATCCAGTGCCCACATAAACCAATGCCTTCAATCGTGAGCTGGGCATGTTCTAGCCTTAGGCAACACAAGTAAACCTGGTGTGTGTTTCTACTCAGTATATCTCAGGAGGACTGTCTGTGTTAGCTTGTATGCTAACTACAGCAAAGAAGATGTCAGCTGATGTGCATAATCGTAAAAAGAAACCATCTCAGCGTACAGCTAAGTGGTAGAACACCACGGTCTACGGCGAAGACTCAAGGTCAGGATGAAGCCAAGTAACAATGACAGATAAGTTAGCGTTAGCACTCATATCTGTGGACAGCTATAATAGCTAGCCTATATTGCAGGTCAAGATATGCTTGAAGCACAAAGAGGCGTTTGAACAATGCCTGCGTCGCAGCCACTTAATGGTACGTGGCTCTGCCCGACATGGTCGTTGCGATCAGCAGACAGGCCAATCCCATAGTGAGCCACTGAGGAATGACAACCCTCAGTAATACAGAATCCACCGCACTGTACTCAGTGTAGTTAGCAGACAGCACATGCTAGTAATACAAACGCACCTGGACAGTGCTCGGTGTTACAGGATGTGACTTTACTTCCCAGCCCCTCACAGTAATTCCCCTCCCCCTCTGGACTGGGACTGTCACAATTTCTCCTTCTGCTTTGGACCCCCCCACCACAAGACTTGGTACACTCCGTCCAATGACTCCACTGACCCCAGCCACCATCACCTGGAAAAAGCCAACGCATCACATTAAAAAACATGAAGAGAGCAAATAAAGGTTAGTAAGCTGAGCAGATCAACATAAATACATGAATCTAACCCCTTCAAAACTTTAAAGTGCCAGTGTGGACACTTTACTGTGAGTTTACTGCTACTGTACGACAGGGAGGCGTCACTGTCCTAGTAACTGATTCAAGGCCAGACAAATTAAACTTCACGTTTGCTCAGACTATTAGTCAATACACAGGGACAGAAAAGTAACCCACGGTCACACGGGGCGATGATGCAGACTTGGTCCTCATGGTGAGGGCCCGTACAAGGCAGGCCACTGCCAGAGGGCCGGGGGCTGGAGCAGAACCGGTACCGAGACTGAAGGCCTGCTCCACAAGACACCGAACAATGACCCCAGGGAGTCCATGCTGACCACTGGCCATCAACTGTTTGGTTTGTGCGGTAAAATCAGGCAAAATCAGTGTAAATCACGTTATAAAAGACGAAAGACATCATCGCACTGTAAATACATACCATTGCAGCTAAAACGAGAACAGGCCACCAGCCTTCCTCCTTCACAGGTACTGAAATATTTGACACACATTTGTGTTTAATCCACTTTATATCTCCACAGTTTGTCACGGCTCATATATCTGCTGAAGCAAGCCAGCTTTACTTACCAGTTACTGCAGTCTAAGGGCACGGGGTCTCCCGGGTTGTACTGCTCTCCGCCTACATCACAGCGACAGTCAGACTCGCTCACACACACACCGTCCTGGGAACGTAGGAGCCCGTGAGCAAAGAGGTCGTACCCAAACCATCTGTTTATGTGTGTGTGTATTCCTGTCACCCATTCACCTGCTGGACAGTCCCTTGTGGACACAGGCATCCCGGAGTACAGTTCCTGCTGAGATCCAATGTGAGGTCCATGCACGACACTGCTCCCATCATACACTGCATCCACTCCTGGCCCGGAGGACACTTCTTCCCTTCGTCTAGCACAGCAACAGAGTCAGAGAAAAGACCAGTAAAAACCCTACAGCATAACCAAAAACACCAGTTTGAAGGGATGAAAAGTGGGCGAAACGGTGAGCATATGAATTAGAATGTAAGTGTCATAATATCTGAGTTTTAACACAACAGCCATGGAAATTCAACCCATGAGCGATGTGACTCAGGGCTCTGTTACCAAACTGTATCAGCACCAACAGATAAAAGGAAACGCCATACAGTGCCACGAAACAGTATTTAGCCCTTTCTGATGTCTCAGATGTTGCATATTTGTGACAAATAATTCAGAACGATTTTAAAGTTAGGCAAAGATCTCCTGAGTAAATACGAAACGGACGCCTTGGCAGCTGGGTTTGGATGGCTCTGAAATAATCATTTAAATACTGCATTTTCTATTTCCTCTGGTATGTCCAATACTGAATGAAATTTAAACATTTAAGTGTCACAAATATGCAAAAAATTAAGAAATGAAGAAGAGGTTAAATGCACTGCACTGTGTGCCATACTGCCATACTAGACATAAGTTACAATAAAGTTTAAACAAGTCATCAGATCGTAGCAACTCAAATCACACGAGTCACAAACTCGAGAAACACCTGCAAGTGACTCGTGCTAACTCTGTGGGTTTGTTGTGGGAAGTGGACCTCGCTCGGTTCTTGTGAGAAGTAGCTGCAGAAAGGTGAACGATGTCAGCAGTAGTGACTTCTGCTTGTGAATAAACAAAGACCAAACAAAGTGTGCAAATAAGCTGAGACTGTAGGATTGTAGCTACTCAGAGTGAGTCTAACCATGACTGTATGATGTAATGGAAAGAGCGTCCTGAGCAGCTGCATCGCTGTCTGTATGGTAAATGCACTGTATCGGATCTCAAGGGAGAGTGAGAACAGCTGAGAAGATCACCGGAGCCTCTCTTCCTCCATCACAGACACTTGTTGCAGCCGCTGCATCCACACAGACACCAGCGTTGTGTTATTATTATGATGTAGGCTGTTCCTGTGTTACCACAAGGCTGCAGGTTGCAGGTGCTGAACTGCTGCGTGGTGCCGTGAATCCGTATGGGTCCGCGGGTTCGAGTCCTGTATCCTCCTCCACACGTCACTGAACACTCTGACCATGGACTCCACGGCTCCTTTAAACCTTCAGACGAATCACAGCTTAAAGTTTTTCATCTTAAAAGGTTTCATTTCAGTTTTTTTCAAATTTTAGAACATATACATTATTGGTCAAAAGTTTCAGAACACCACAATTTTCCAGCTTTTTATTGAAAATGATGCAGTTTGATGTCTGATTGCACTGTGAAATGAAAGCATGGATCCTGCATGTTGATCCATCAGTCAATGATACCTTCTTCCAGTCTTCAGTAGTCCAGTGGCAGTGTTTCATGGCCCAGACAAGCCTCTTTGTCTTATTCTGACGTCTGGCTTTCTTGCTGCAACTCGTCCTGTCAAACCTGCAGCTCAAAGTCTTCTCTTTCTTACTACGACCACTATTAAGCTGCTTGAAACTTGTCCTCTGGCTCACTTGTGTCTTTGTCTGCAGATCTCTTCCTGTCAGTTTCTGAGCCTTTGATGCTGAAGGAAACTGGACTCACTGACACCTTGACTTTCTTTGCAGTCTCTCTGTAGCACAGACCTGCATTTATAAGTGTTATGATGGTCTGTCTCTCTTCCATTGTTAATCACCTTTTTCTCGCCATTTCTGTAGCAACACTCTACTTTCTGCAGTACAATACTGTTCAGCTGATGCTGCTCAGCTTTCAAGGCCTGCTCAGCCTCCACTGCTGCAGAGCAGCTTTAAACTGTTAACCATGCTGTGTTCCCTGAAAAAGGCCTCTTTGTATAATTTTAACTTGTACGTTATTTTCCAGTTTTGGGTAACCTTACCTTTTTCTTTTACCTCTGGCAGTTCAACACTTACTTTGTAGCATTTCAAGCTGTTCATTGGACTTGGATGACTTGAATTGTAATGAATAACTGAAAAATCGGGCTGCTCTAAACCTTTTGACCACTAGTGTATATTTTCTTCTAATTCAGTCGTTCTCACCGAAGCAGGGCTCAATGCTGCAGGTATCAATCCCAACCCTGTCTCCTTTGCAGGGACGACCACCGAACGCAGGAGGAGGGTCGGTTCCTGAACGATACCTCCTCCTCACACCAACGTCACACGTCCGGCTGCAGGCACTCCACTGTGTCCAGCTGCTCCAGCCACAGTCCACTGAGAAACACAGACGCACACACGAGAGACGACGAAGGAAAATAAAGTGGCAGGCACAAACCATTAAGCAAGAAAAGACAGAGACAGAGGGAGACAGCAACACTCACCGGGGCAGGGAGCTGTCCCACACTGCATTTCTCCATCGGTGCATGTGCTGTTTGACACACAGTGTAAGGACAAGTGATTTCACACATAGATTACTGTATTTATGGAAGGTTAGAGCTACAGTTTGATCTTCCTCTTTAATGCGATGCACGAGTAAAGAGAGGTACCAGTTATTACAGGCATCAACAGGCAGGGTGGCGCCAGCTGGGTACATCTCCCCCTGGTGGTAACACGGGCACTGTGCCAGGGGCACGCAGCTGCTGTTGAGCAGGTAGAAGCCCGGGGCGCAGTAGCAGCCGTCGTAACAGGTGGTGGCACACTGTACCTCTGTGGAGGTCATGTCCAAGCACACCCGTGGACACGCACCCCCCTGAGCCTCGCACTCTCGTACCGTCATATACGTCATGCCCTCTGGACACACGCCTGCGAGGACAGGAGTGCAACAAGACTTGTACGTGATATTCAGCGGACGGGGTGGCGAAACATAACAGGGACAAACACGGTACCTGAGCAGGGCTGAGAGTTGCAGTCGCGTGTCTGAATGTGAGGCCCAGAACAGCTTTTACCTCCATGCTGTGGTGTGGGGGAATTACACAACCGCTCTCTTGTCTGGACACCAGAGTCACACCTGGACGAACACTGAGACCAGGCCGACCAGGCTGACCAGCCACCGGGCACTAGAAGAACACATCAGCTTTACGGCCTTTCATTTTTCTCTTTTTCCAGGAACGCTGCCATCTATCCTGTCTTTGTGTGTCTACATGTGTCATACCCGGGCAGTGCTCAGTGTTGCACGGCTCCTGCTCCTCACTGTCTCCATCGCAGGCGGGCTGCGTGTGGTTAAACGGCGTGCAGCTGCGGAATCGTCGCCTCACCCCCACATCATCTACGTGGTTGAAACACGTTTTACTGCACTCTGACCAGCCGGTCCACTTACTCCATGTCCCACCTGGCAGCGCTGCACAACAAGAGGAGGGAAAGTAATGTAATGGACTCATTCAGTGCTTTCCACTGCACCTGAGTAGAGGTCACTTTCTATCACAGCCACACTATGATGGATGCATCACAGAGCAGCCTGGGGTTAGTAAGTTGCCCAAGGACATTTGCGTGCAGACTGGAGCAGCCAGGGATCAAAAGCATCAACTTTCCAATTAGTAGATGACCTGCACTCCCTCCTGAGCTGCAGGATTACATCACCTGCTCAAACTTTGTACATGTAGCACAGAACAGATTTACACACGTGTGGACAGAACAACGATGCTTGATATGAACTCGTCTAACTTACACAAGAACAACTTAAACTTCTGTGCAAAAGAAATGTGAGCTCTTAGCTGTATTCTCTCATAAAAACCCAAAACACAACAATAATCACCGTAACATGCTGTGTGTCGGACGTGTCAATAGATCAATATTGATTTCTATTGCACATTTAAAAAGGACAGTGTTCAGCAAAGTGCTTCACACAAGGCAGCAAAGCGGATTTCAACAAATAGCAACAAAAACAGTTGTAAACCAGTTACAGTTACAGTGACAGCACAACTGCAGACTGGGAGGAAGTCCAAACTAGTTCAAAAGCTGGATGGAACAGGTGAGTTTTTAAGCGTGATTTAAATGATTGAATGGATTCTGACTGGCGCACATCGGTTGGAAGATGATTCCAGAGTTTAGGTGCAGCAATTGCAAACGCTCGGTGCCTCCTGTCTTTCGTCGGGGCCTTGGTTGCAGTAAGATCAGTTGGTTAGAGGATCTGAGCGCTCTGTTGGGGCTATGCACGTCGAGAAGGTCTGTTAGGTAACTGGGCGCCAAGGTATTAAAAATGTTAAAAGTATACAGAAGGATTTAAAAAACGATACGGTATTTAACAGGGAGCCAGTGTAGATTGCCTAGAACTGGGGTGATGTGCTCATGCCTTCTGGTGCCAGTTAAGAGGCGTGCTGCGGCATTTTGAACTAACTGAAAAACGCTGGAGGAGAGAGAATTGGAGGCCCATGTACAGAGAATTGCAATAGTCTAGTCTAGAAGTAGTAAAGGCTGTGAGTGTAATATACCAGGGAAGCATGTGCTGGAGCAGCTCTGAGCCTCAGACGAGTCTCCTGGACAGGGCTGACCTCTGACTGCTCCTGCTGGAAGAGACCTGAGGACACAGAGCATAATCACTCCTCACAATCTATTTAAAGTATGTGAGGAAACAAACATCCAAACAGTAAGTGATACAGAAATGATAAATTATACATATAAGCATTTACAACCAACAAACTGAACACTGGTAATATGTTTCACATCAGAAATATACGGTATGATCCCAGAAGCAGGCGGTTAGTGGTACACAGTGTCGAAACATGAAAGGAAGGCTTTTTAATCAGAGGACAGCATCAAGTCAGTTAAACTTGTGGGCCATTGATGTGTCAGGTAAGTAGCAGAGGGGTTGTTGTTTCAGCTGCTTTGGTGTGATAATGAAACGAACAACCCTCCAAACAGGAGTGGTTTCCCTCCTGATCTTTGTTGACTGATTTTTCAGTGGCTTTGTGCTCAGAGAGGATCAGTGTCACCACTGGTGGCGTGAGGGAAACCTTCATGAAGTTAGCCTGGAGGTTGACGTCCTTTAGTGGGCCCTGTGCTCACTGCCCAACACTTCGTAACCCGACATAGATCATCAGAATTGGCGCCCTGTGCTTTTCAGCTTCACCTTCTTCATTGTTTGCTGACTGTAACATCGTTCAGCGTGATCAGTTTGGTAGTGGGTCAGTGAACAATATCCACAGAGGGACACACAGACGTCTACATGCTAGCAAACGGCCATTAAGTACCAGGATGCTTGGACCCACTGTTAGTGGATCCTGGGTTCCTCCTGGTGCTCAGCGATGCCCGTCCTCATGAGGCAAGAGTTTGCAGGCAGGTCCTGGGACAGACTGAGCTGCTTTAAAGCATATATTAAACGAAACAAGCTTACCTGTAACGTTGTTGTAGCCCCAGACCACAGGTTACATCACAAGGTGACCATGACGACCAGGCTGACCAGTGACAGGTTGCAACACAGCTGGATCTGTCACATGTCACTTGCCCATCTCTGCACTTACTGTAAGAATAAGCAATTTGATCGAGAATACATAAAGTATTTTTAAACATGAGCTAAAAAGGTTGATTATTAATCAGTTTGTTTGTTGTTGCATTTATAGGTGGCTGAAAATTAGCTGCGGCTAACTGTGTATTGATGTACACTGTCCCTGTTATAAATAAATAAATAAAATAATCCGATTTGAGCAATTCCTCACAAACCAGTGCAAACGATGCTGCCAGTGCTGCTCATTATGATTCTCACTATTTTATTACAAACACAAACAAATCCATAATTCAACAGAAACCTGAATTTGGACTGATGTGTTTATTTAGTATCATCTTTTGTTCCAGCACAAAGAGCTGAGCGTGGCTCTTACCACGTGGTACACTGGTCCCTGGGGACCACCTGTCCCGGATGCAGTGTTTGGCCATCCCAGTGACAGACGCACTGGCTCGAATTCACACATCGTCCCTGTTGAAGGTACAGCCCGTAGGGACAACGACAGCCTGGAGAAAGACATCATTCATGCCTTAATCACTGTGTCAGCTACATTTGGATAAATCTTGCACAATAACACATAATTAATGTTCAGAACCTCTGTGCTCAAAGGCTAAAAGACTGAAATTTCTTTGCACACTGTGCAAAGACAACGCTGGCCTCGAGGCAAATCTACTGTGCATCCTACCTGAAATGCACTCAGCAGTGCAGTTTCTGTCCAGGCTGAGATGTGAGCAAGTAGGAGGACAGGGATCGACTCTCCCGGCCTGACAGTCTTCCTCTGTTACCACCACCATGCCACGGACACAACCTGTCATTTAAATAACAGTGCAGACATTTCAAATGCTTTTATTGTTTCAAGCAGGTGATCAGAACCATCAGGTCATTTCAGGCTGGTTGCATCTCAATGACCTGTCTGTGTGTCCGTGTCTTTGGTGCAGGGCTGGCTGTTGCAGCTCTGGCTCTGCCTGGTCATCCCCTCGCAGTCCCGTCCACCGTTCTTAGGGGGCGGCGCCGAGCAGGTCCGGTTCCTCTGCCTGACTCCTCCTCCACAGCGGGCGTCACATTCTGACCACTCTGTCCACTCTGACCAGTGACCATTAACTACAACAGGAGAAAGGCTGCCGTTGCATTAACTATTACTGGATAATAGGCAAGCACGCATCTCATTATGGAGGTCGAAGGCAGACCTGGACACGCTTGAGGAAAGCAGGCTCGACTGTCAAATGGATCCCCGCTACAAGCTCCTCCGGGCAGAGCTTCCCTTAACATGTCCCTCTGCCGGAACAAGGAGCCAAGACCACATGACACACTGCAGGCGCTCCACGCTGTCCACGGGGACATGACGCAGTCCACTGGAAGAAAGGAGACCAGAGGGAACCTTAAAAATATTCACTGTTGGGTCACATCACCACTGTAAGGTGCACGTGTGGCCTACCACAGTCTTTTTCATCAGATCCATCTACGCAGTCCTTCTGCAGATCACACCTGCGGTCCAGGTGAACACACTCCCCACTGTCACAGGAGAACTGCTTGGGAGAGCACGGGCTGGGCACCGTGGGCCGCTGCGGGGTCACCGCCGGCCTGGCTGTGGTGCCTGACACAGTCGATAAAAATGAAAAACATTTAGTGAATGTGGATGTATAACTCCTCCAACTCTACATCCACGGTGTTTGTAAAGTTACTCATGCGCACCACAGTGCTGCTCGTCTGACCCGTCCAAACAGTGCCGTATCCCATCGCACACTTGTGCTGAGTCGACACAACCAAACGATCCGCACGCAAACTGGCCCTGCACGCAAATCACTCTGGGTGAGCCGGTATCACGCGGGCTGGTGGTGATCACTGGGGCTGGCAGTCAGTAGAACACAGAGGTTACAGTCTCTTGTAAAGAGACGCGGTTTTAGCATAAATGCTAACAGCATAGCTTCCAACCTTTTGTGGATCGAAGACCGGGCGTACCGGAGTCGAACCGCGTGCTGAGATGCAGCCCAGGATGACCTGCAGTGACCTCTGAGGTTAAATGTAGTTCAAGTTCAAATTTATTTATATAGATATAAAAACAACAAGTTTTGACCAAAGTACTGTACAATAAAATGGACAAAGCAGAAGACATAAAAGAAAAATAGAAGAGTGCTTTAGAAGAGAATAAAAAGAATAATAGTAACAAACTCATGATGAAGCAAAAGCCAGAGAATAAAAATGGGTCTTTAGACGGATTTTAAAAGTATCCCGTGTTGGGGAGGATCTGATATGCAATGGCAATGTCACGGCAAACGCCCGGTCTCCTCTGTGTTCTAGTCTGGACCTTGGGACAACCAGAAGCATTTGGTCTGCAGACCTCAAGGATCTTGGGGGAGAATACGAGGTTAGGAGATCAGCTAGTTCATGCAATGTCTTAAAAACAAGCGTTAAGATCTTAAAATCAATTCGAAAGCTGAATTTGGAAAAGATTTAATTCTCGATTCCTCTCACTTCTCTCCTACATTACCTGCAGGAGCTCATCCACTGCTGCATCATCGGTCACACAGCAGCACATGTAGACTCGCACTTACCAGCAGTTGTGATCTTCTGCGATCGAGTAGGTTCTGTGACTCCTGATGTTGGCACTCCAGGAAATCCGCCCTGAGACCTGGTGGTATGTAGGCCTGGGGCACCTGTTGTGTGGTCACCATGGATACCTGGTCTCCCTGTAGAGCTGGTCTGGTTTTGCAGACCTGGAAAGCCTCTTGTTGGAGCTGTACCTAAAAACGATGAAGAAAATAAAACCACATGAGCTAAACTGACAATGAGAAATGAGAAAGTGAAAGTGAGCGTGGGTGCAGGAAGGGCCTTCACTGTTTTTTGTTTACTGCTGACTTTTGAAAGCTAAAGAGAGCAGAAAATCAAAGCTGTCCGTACCACAGCCGATCTCATCAGAATGATCCTTGCAGTCTGGTCGACCATCACAGAGCAAAGACACAGAGATGCACTCGTCACTGTGCTGGCAGAAAAACTGACCAGGTTCACAGCGCTGCACTGTCACTTTCCCACCACCAGAGGGAGATGTTGTCACACTGCTGGGGGTCACCAGCTCATCTGCAAAAGCAGAAGAAGAGAAACAGTATAACCTGGTAAGAGAAGGTTGTACAGCCAACATTAGGAATAATTATCATAATTTGGTTTATGTCCTGACCTCCTCGGCAGCCGAGGATCTCCACGCGCAGGTAAAACGTGTGCCTGTACTCTGCAGGCATGATGCGCACGTAGCGAGCTCTGACCAGCCGACCGAGCCAGCGGGTCACGGGGGTCCTGCCCACCATCCGTACCTCAAACACCTGCACAGCAACAGAGAAGACACTTTACATATAAAAATATGTAATCATGCAGCTGTGGCTACAACCGTAGCTGCCTCCAACCAGTGTGTGAATGCGAGAGTGAATGAATAGTGGTATTGTAAAGCGCTTTGGGTGCCTTGAAAAGCACTATATAAATCCAATCCATTATTATTATTATTACAGTGCTGAAATTATAATTAATGGTACTGTTTAAATGTGTTAAGTATACCTTAGCGGGGCCATCGGGCTTCCCATTCTCAGTAAAGTCTGTGAAAAGGCTGCTGTGCAGGGCAAACGCCAGGCGGTATTTGGTGAGGTAACCCCACATTCGCTCAGTGCCCTGTGTCACCACGCCTGACACCCACATGGGCTCCAAGAAATCCACCTGAAAATACGGCTGAGGGTCTGTAGGTAACGGGCTCCAACCGGGCTCCATCACCTGGCTGTGAGCACAAAAGATGGTATGACACGGAGATGACCTCTCTTTTGTCATCTCCCCTTCAAGCGTTAACAAGAACTTGAAAGTTTACTTAAGACCCAATGTGCTAACACTGAAAGACAGAAGTTTGATCTGTTTCAGGCTTGACAAGCGTCTCACATGTTTGGGACTATATTCAGCCGCCCGGCATCGGCAGGGTTGTTCTCCCGATGGGAGGACGAGGTGAGCTGACCGTAATGGATTCTCCCATCCTCCAGTCCAAGCGGAGAGGAGCAGATACCTGTGATTGTGATAAAACCACGACAGACCCAGTGATGTTTGCATGCTTTGCAGCATCTTTATTAACGGTTGCTGTACACTTAAACACCTCGGCTGCAGCTCACATACCAGCAACAACCAATGACAACAGCGCAGCCTTTTACAGTGCCGAGGCGTGATTGCCGATGCTGTGCAGGTGCCTCTATCTCACCTGCAGCAGCATCGCAGGCCCCGCCTCGCCACAGTGATATATGATGATCCTTACAGTCATTCAACCTTCATAAGAAATGAAGAAAAACAATCACACAGCTGAAAACAAACCTCACCGTGATATCCCGGGCCACCGTCCTGCAGAGACAAGATCAGAGTATGAAGCACTGTTTCTGTTCATGCTGTACGTATTTTAACATCTCAAATCCAAATGCAAATAATGGGACTTAAATGAATTCACTGACTTACAGCAGGATGTGTGACAGCAGCCATAGATGGAGTCCTCAGCGGGGCAGGCGGGGGGGTGTACGGCCTGCACAGTAGTGATCGTATTGAAGAGGAATTAAAAACAACTGCAATGCTTCTACGTTAAACAAAAAAGATCCGCGTCCTCGTGTCTTACTGGGCGGTGATGTTGTCATGAGGGTGGCATCCACTTTCATCCTCTCCTCTGGGACAGTGGGGATTTCCATCACAACGCTTCCATGCCTCAATGCAGCCCCCTGGTGGGGGGCAGGAGAACTGACCAGCAGGGCAGCTACGTGGACTGGTGGCTGTAGTGGAAGGCTGCGTACCTGCACACAGTGAGTAGTTGTGCTCAGTCTATGTTTATTCTAAAATATTAAAGAGCAAACTTTGAGCTGTGGTGTGGACAGCTCACCACAGTGGGTCTCGTCCGAACTGTCCCCGCAATCATTGACGCCATCGCAGACTACGCCCAGAGGACCTGCTGGCACGCAGCGACCGTTCTCACATTGGAACTCTTTCTCTCTGCAGCCACCTGCTGGGGAGACTGGTGAGGGAGGACTGGGTGATGTTAACCAGCGAGAACCTGGTGATGAAAGTAAAGCCTGCATTTTAGAATCACACACACACACAAACCCAGTATGTAAGACCAGCATCCTTTCCACCAACCATCGCCGCAGCCCATGATCTCAAGGCGAAGATAGATGCCATTCTGGAAGTCATGGGGCAAGAGGCGGACAAACTGAGCCGACACGATCCTGTCCAGTCTGCTCTCCGTCACTCCTCGATCATCGTGATTACCGAGAAAAACCTGGGAGGAGAACA
>NW_005187592.1:553941-555935 GCF_000239375.1 Pundamilia nyererei
TGTACTTTATATTATAGTTATATGAGGCAACACAAACTGATTTATTAAATAAATGGAGGCGGGCAGACAGTGGGCGTGGTGTACCTGGACACTGGGGCAAGTTGCACGCCTTCTCTTGGTGAGAGCTTCCAGAACAGGGTGGTGTCACACACAATCGATGGCGGGACTTCAGGGCCGGGCTGAGAGCGTCGGTGCAGGTCTTTGTGCAAGGACTCCACGGCGACCAGGGAGAGAACCCAGAGTCCTCCTCTGAGGAGATGGAAACAGAAAGATGATGAAATACAGAGAGGATATTTAAGATAAGAAAAGCCTAAACAGCATGCACAAATACAAGAAAATGGCAACCAAAGGAACAGAGTCAAATGAGTGCACAGAAAAGTGTTTGAACCTACCCGGTGTGGCTGGTTCTTCTGTTGGAACAACAGTAGCTGGAGGGGAAAAGCAGCTTTTCATGAATCTGACCTTCATCCCTGAAAGACACATATTACACGTGTTCTACAGAATCTCTCCAAAGTACCTGGACAGTCAGGGGCCTGGCAGTAGGTCGTTTCCCTCCGTGGCCCCTGGCAGTCTCTCCCTCCATGGGCCGGGGCGGGCTGTGTGCAACCTCTAGAGCGGGTTTTGAGCCCCAAACCACCGCAGGATAGTGAGCAAGGGCTCCAGGGGCCCCAGGAAGACAAAGCACCGTGTACAGGACAGTGCTCCAGAGAACAGTTCCACCTGCCGTGCACGCACTCGCTACGGGGAACGAAAGGGGTAGACTGGTGGTGATTTTCCATATAACAGCAGTTTTACACTGTTTTATACGTATGACACAGTTGGCATCGCTCCCACTGTGTCACAACAACAAATGTTTTCCATTTCTTACTCAGTACAGGATTGTAGCTGCGCACCAGTTCAGGTTGTAGCTGTACACTGTGGTAGATGTTCTCAAAGTGGGACCGGTGGACTGTGGACAGGCCAGTTTAACACTGGAAGTCTTTATTACAGGGCCACAGTGCTGGAATGCATCCATCCTGTGCGTTGGCGTTATCTTTGCTAATAAGAAGAAAGGCCTGCCCTGAAGAATGGGCTGTCTGGATATCAGCAGGTTTGTATAAAACCAGCATCAACTGTTCAGAATTAACGACTCAGTCAGATCTGAATGAGGCCATAAAATGTTGCTCTCAACTCAGTCCATCTCAAATGACAACGGTGTCATTCCTGTGATAACGGCTTTGCAGTGATTTCCATGGATACTTTCGACCTGTCCACGGTGCAGCCCACCTCTCCCACTTTGATAGCTCCCCCCACAATCCTGAACGGGATGTCACGACTACTTTGGAAGTAGTTATTTAAAATATGTTTTTTTTAAAAATTGTATTATTATTCCCAAAGTTCTCCGCTTACCAGGCGCTGCAGTCATGGACAAACGTATCTCCAGACTGGAGCTCCATATCCTCTGAGATGTTATGAAACAGCAGGGATGCGACTGGTGTCACGGAGACGCTCTGCAGAGAGGCCAGCAGCTCTTTATCCACCAGACATGGACACTCCTGAAACACACCAAACACAAACACCCTTTAAAGAGAAGAAACTGCATCAGTTTGAAATGATCTTCTCAGTGGTGCATCACAGCCTGGTTCATGCTCTTCATTTTCTGTGCTGCACTTTTAATACTACTGAAGTTACTCTGAACCCACCGACAAGCAGAGTCCACGGTGCTGGTAGGTGTGCACGGGACAGTGGCAGCCTTCCTCGCAGCCGTCAGCGTAGCATCCCTCCCTGCCGCTGACCTGAGCGCAGCTGAAAGGACAACCTTCTCCTCGTTCACACTCCCTGTACAGCCTGCCAGGAGGGCAGCCCACCTCTGCAGAGCGACATGAAGCCCACGCAGCAACAGCAGTTAAAGACACTAATTAAACAGTCCTCCAACTGGAGCAGTGTAAATATAACTTTGCAGCATGGCTACAAATACTGCACAGGAAGCAGACGCTCACCGAGGCAGACGTGGG
>NW_005187592.1:571920-574192 GCF_000239375.1 Pundamilia nyererei
ACGAAACTAAGTGCACAAAACACTGAAGCAGCATGTACTGCATGTAAACTGTGTGCCTGTTTACCAGTGATGTTGTATGGCTTTAGCAGGTCTATCTGTATGTAGGGACTCTGTGTGTTGCCGGTGTAGCTGTCAGGCCTCCGCTGTGGTAGGTCCTTATACTCCTCTGGTTCTGGACTCCAGCCCTGCAGGAAGAATTTTAAGATAAATAGCTAAATAGCATCATTTGTCATTTATGAGAAGTCTAAAGAAAAAAGAGGATGATGGTTGACATGCTCAGGGGTGTGATTACGTGTGGAGTACCTGGAGGTCACTGTGAGGGTCCCACGCATGCAGACGAGCTGCATCAGGGGGGTGACCGGCCTGCTGTGAAGAGGCACTGAAACTTGAGGCAGGAAGAGACTGGACACCCAGGGGAGACCAGCATTCCTCTAAACAGGAACAAGGATAAACAAAGTTTGCATGATTTAAAACAGAAGCACCTCAGATTATAAAGACTTCACCGACTTGTTCGTGAGATTGTCCAGGTATAACAATGTAAGCTTATAGTTTCCATTAAAGTTCATGGGTTACAACTGTATAGCAATATATTTCTATACAGTTGAGACAATGACATGAGTGATAGCAGCAGTGATCATGCAGAAGCAGACACCTGTTTCTGGTGTGATTCAACAAAGCGCTTAGTTTTCCTCTTCATAACACCTGTGCTGTCAGGGTTAGAGGCAGGCGATGGCTGCTAGAGCAGTGCCATACTGCAGATTTGGTATGGATGCAATACAGAAAAACAGGGATACCAATAATGATACTGATACTTTTAACTTATAAAGGCAGCTTATGTGGGAAGTGCTCCAGTTTTGTTGACTGAGGCTCGTTTTAAAGGTATGTGTCTGCTTGCTAACCAGTGTAGCTTTAGCTGATAACTTAGCATCACCTCCTAATTACTTCTGACTCCAAAGCAGTAACATGGGAAAAATCTGTCGGCTTAAACGTTTCATTTTTATTTCAGGTCACACATACTGTTGGTACTGAGTTTGCAAAAGCAAACATGTTTATCTTCTAAGAGGTGTAAATGTCTCATGGGTGCCCTCAGCTGAGCCTCTGGGTGAACTGCAGACCATTTCTGAGCAACATTAATAAAAGTAAACTGGCTCTCCTGGATCGTCTCAGGATCAACCTTTAAATATCTAACAACAGGTAGAGGAAGGCACCTACCTCCAGGAGGAAGAGGGTATGTGGGAATCAGGGGTGTAGTGACCTGTGCTGGCTTGGAGGTCACAGTGACAGGACCAATTGTTGTAAGTATTGTGTCATTTTCACCTAGCAGGTGTAGAATACAAACATTGGTAAGAGAATATTCATTGACACAAGATTGTCTACCATAAACAAGAGACAGTCGTCTAAGTAATGCAATTTTATTGTCCATTCAGCAGATGATGTTTCTACAAGGGTCCCAACTTCATCTTAATGTCATTTTTTTAAGTTATGCATGGCCATTATTTGTTACCAGTCCAATTATAGCACTTACCCAGAATGCAACACTATAAACTAACAAATTGGTTGATTCTGCACAAAGCACTCGTTCACTTTTTAACTCCATATAAATTAAAAAATAAAATCTGTGGGATGATTTTCTGACTCATAAACTGCTGCACCGTCTTTGTCACGTTTCTTAAACAGATTGTTAAAAATCATTTTTACAACATTTCTGTGCTGTCGATCGTGTCAGGAGTGACGTTTTTTTTTTCTAATAAAAAGAAATAAAAATAATGCTCTCCCTCCAAACACCACAAGTGAGATTACGGCGTCTAACATTTATCATTATTAGTCCCTACATCATCTGACATTTGGATGCTACATTAGTGAGTATGGAGGGCAGTTCCTCATGTTTAAGTTCAACCACCATTAAAGTGGAAAGAACTTAATCAGCGTAAACAGGAGAACAACTGTTCAGATTTTACCTTGGCAGTAGCAACACCTGTCTCCCTCTCCAGGCACCAGACTTTGGCCCTGCACAAACAAAAAGCATTCATCTCGAGTTGCCACGACGCACAGCTACGTGGAGGCAAGAAAAGGTTGCAGAGGCAGGAGATGACTACAAGTGTTTCCATGGAATAAGATACAAACACACATTTACACACAGTCACATACACAAATGTGCCCATGTCCATTATAGTTCCACAAAACATGGACACAAACTAGGGATGCACCGATACCGATATCGGGTATCGGGGCCGATACTGTAAAATGTGTGTGTACTCATACTCGTAAAAGT
>NW_005187592.1:575177-581952 GCF_000239375.1 Pundamilia nyererei
ACTTAAGACATTGGTTACACTAATCAGTAAAGTCTGTAAACGACACTAAAGTGGCGACAGGTGAACAACATTTAAAACATAACAATAAGACTAATGTGGAAATATTTTTAGTAGCTTTTGCCAACAAAAATGAACAACAGCCACACACATCCTCTCACCTGAGGGCAGCCAGTGGCAGCGTATGGACAGTAGGGGGAGCACTGCACTGTGAGGTTGGGAAGACAGCGGCATAGCTGACACTGGTCTGACCGCCATCTGTCGCCCACTGTGTGGGACTGACCGTGATACTCACACTCCTCACAGGGGGCTGTCTGACACCTGCACACGCACACACACACGCCGACAGTGGGATTGTAATTCAGACACAAAGACAGACATTTTCTTTCAAAGAAACCCAGCAGAGACGTTGGTGGATGGACGTCATGATTCAATCATGTTTTTAACCACAAAGCCAGAGCTGATAGAAAATACTTCCTCACAGCAGGGGAGAAATGCTTGGCACACGGTTGGATTCCCATATATAGGGAGACATTTCCATTCTTGGATCAGGGTACACAATATTTTAGCTGCTACTATTATAACGATCACGATCTGCACCTGAGCTAATGTGCCAGCACATTACAGAGTAACTGACACATTATTCCCACATTAATCATCTTTTCTTACTTGGACATAATCATGAACAGCTGGTGGATTGCTGCACTCTGCCAACACTAAGAAGTGAGCACACCGGACAGAAAAGCAAACACTGGACTTTCATCCTTGACGCCCGTTTTTTGAACTTTGAAAAGGTTACATGTATCTAGCTGATTGGTGGATGACCTCATGAGCTACACACGCAGTCTAGTAAACTAAATACATTTTTTGACTACTTTTTGGGCATTAAGTGGTGATTAATGCAGTTCAAAACCTCTTCATCAAAATATTTATAATGCTTGATAACACATCTGCTGAGCTCACGTTGAAGAATGATAAATTCTCACAGAGGTGCACGTCAGACGATTGCAATCCCATGGAGAGTGACCATGTTTGGAAAAGGTCAGAGTGCTGAAAGTCTTGAAAAAGTACACAGTTTCTAACCAATGAAAGCAGGAGGAGACTTACCGGCGAGCCTTCCTGTAAATTCCTCTGCACGTCCTACCATCTCCATGTTTGGGGGGGTTGTTTGGGCTGCGGAAGGACCACTGAACGCTCTGCACACCACACGGCCCCAAGCACTCTCCCCACTCAGACCATGATGACCATCCACAGTGGACTACAAGTGTGACAAAACAGATTCCTCAGACTTCACAGCAGTCTGTGTGCACGCGTCAGCTGTGGATTTGACTACAGCGACTCACTGGAGCAGTCAGGGTTGGGCTGACACCTCTGCGGCCTTCCTCTCTCGCACACACAAACCTCACAGTCCACTTTGATCTGCTGGCCCGGCCAGTAGCGCACACCCGCCACCTCACACACACACTCCTCTGGTGACACACACTGCTGTGTGTGGCTCATCACCTGCCCCTCTGGACACCAGCATCCTGCAAGTATTGATACGTTAGAGCGAAAAAAGCTTGTGACTGAAATCTAAACTGGTGAAGAAGCCACATTTTATTTATCACACAGGACATTCCACACGTGTCCTGGGATGCACCGACCTGAGAAGCAGGGTGCGCTGGGATCACAGGTGGACTCACTGCTGATGTGGGCACAGGACAGTGGGCAGGGAGCACAGCTGTGTCTAACCAAGCCTGTGGGACAGCTGGTGTTGTCACATCCATCATTCAGACATGGTTCTACAGTGAGGCACAGAGACAGAGCAGGAAGTCCTACTGTAAGAAAAGCTGTGTAACTAAATGAAAAATGTCGAAAATTCTCGTATGTTATCTGTTTCTTTATGCAGGTTAAAGTAACGAGGGTAAACACCCTGGTATAAAAATAAGGAAAGACAAAAATGAATACAGGAAATCTCCTCATTTTAGAACTGGACGTGGTACCGTTTTTCTTTCTTTTTTACCAATTTATCTCTTATTGTCCTTAGCTTTCCCTCATTTACTACCAGTTCATGGCATTTAAGTATTTATAAGTCTGAGCTGACCATGAGTCTTATTGTGAAAGTCTGGACTCTGATTACTTCCTTTCTGGTTTAAATAGCCCAGATTTGGATATAAAGCAACCACCATCATCAGCAATAAAAACAACTTCCATCAACACTCGAGAAGATCTACATTTTTTATACTTGGAATATTTATTCATATTTATATACGGGATTTTTGGAGTTCCAAAAATATTGATTTAAAATTTTACATTTTACATGTTTGCGAAGCTCTCTGAGAGCACAAGCCATCTCTGGGCAGTAATTACTTTTATAATAAGTAATAAAACCATCGTAAACAAAATACTTGACTTTTGCTCAATAAAACATTCATCTTTACAAACTGCTTACTGGTCTCCATGGACAGATTAGATGGTCCTGGGAGCTGGGAACAGTCCTGTCCTCCATAGAGAGGAGGTGTGCATGCTCTGTTTCTGACCTGAACTCCACCACAACCACTGGAACAGTTTGACCAGCTCCCCCACGGCAGCCATCGACCATCAACTGTAGAGAAGATGGTAATGGTAAATGGACCGGTTCTTATATAACGCTTTTCTACTCTATCTGAGCACTCAAAGCACTTTGTACAACTAATTCATTCACCCAATCACACCCATTCACACAAGCATGTTTTCTAAGTTGTTAAGTGCTTACTATCTAACATTCATACACATTCACACTCTGATGGATGCATCGGAGAGCATCTTGCCCAAGGATATTTGACATGCAGAGCGGAGGAGCCTGGGATCGAACCACCAACCTTCCGGTTAGTCGCTGAACCAGAACAGAAGACAAGTCAGACTTTTTGACATGTGTGCGTCTGTGACTTTCCTTTATGCTTCTATTTTTGTCGTCAGTTTTTCCTCCAGCCTTCTATGAAAAATAAACCCTCTTGTTCCAAAATTATAGGAATCTCACGTTTCCTGAAAGCATTCCCAAACGTGTGTGTTACAGTTTCTGTGTATGTCCTTACCAGGACAGGTGGTATTGAAACACTCCTGCCTCTGGATGTCCTGACCCCGGCAGTGGTGCAGCGGGTCCCCTGGAGGGCATGATCTCTCCCGGCTCATGAAGCCCGTCCCACAGGTGGTGCTGCAAGGACTCCAAGGGCCCCAGGAGCTCCAGGTTTTACAGCCCTGCTCGTCTGTGGGGTCTCCGAGCGACCCTAATGAGGAGTCTGGGCAGTCTGGAACACCATTACACACCTAAAAACAGAGCAGGCTCACTGTACATGAAACTTTTCGTTTTCTTTCTTCCTTCCTTGAAAACATAACTGACTTAGTTTTAGTATAATTAACGGAGAAAAACAGATGCAGTGTACTTTCATATGTGGGCCTGCAAATAACCTCAGATTCCAAGATTGAATGATGCAGCCATGCAATAGAAAATAAAGTAGAAACTCAGTAGTAATGCAACTGAAACTTCTCCCAACTTTCTGGTGTAAAACAAGGACTTCTATCCCTTCATTGCCTGTTCAGCCACACATCGTTAAGTAAACACATTACATGTTGTAGGCAACATGACACTTCAAGTGAGTGAAAAACCTACTAAATATTATGTAGATAAGATAAACGACTATGAGTAAACAAACACTTGTATATTCTCCCTCAGAGAAAGTAAAATACTTTCATGACAAGCATCTGGCTTCTGTGAAGAAGTGAGCATGGGAGGGCTGAAGTCCAAGTGTGTTTACTGATTCTGTGAAGTGTTGCCCTGGGACTCTCCCTGACTTCACGCCACATGGTTTATATCACTGTGTTTATATCACCCCTCAAATTATACTAGATGAGATCTGAAGGCCTACAAAAGTTTGAATGCTTGTGTTCTATGTCAAGATTGCTTACAAACTTAGTAGGTACTTGAACCACGGACAGTAGTCGCTGCTATGGAATTTACCTGATCTTTATTACACTTTGACATTGATACGTCTCTGTGTATTACCCTTTAAATTGTCGACGAGCCAAAGTAGCTCATTTGTGATTGATGAGCAATGGTAATCTGTAATTTTCTGCTGGGGCCAGGACATGCTGCTGTTTTTGCCTGTTAGCTGCTATTAGCTGCTGTTAGCTGCTGTTAGCTCCTGTTAGCTGCTATTCTCCGCTGTTACCAAAACTTAATTTCAAGTGAATCTTCAAAGTGGGCAACTCACACTTAGCAAGTAAACCCATATGTGATGTGAGAATGCAGTAAAACTCATATTAAAATTTTGGATGTACTTAAAAACTACAGACTTTTAGGACACTATAGTCTAATATTAGCTAGCATAGCGTTAGCTTATAACGTACGAATTCTTAGGCTTGAGGTAAAGAGGAATAGGATGAAATGGAGATGAAGGGGAGAGTGTTGTGGTGGAAGAGGCAGATAAAGAGATGAGACAGAAAAAACTAGAAAGAGCTAATTCAAATATAAATGTAAAAATGTGTATTTGAAACAGATGCTGGTCATTTAAAAAATGCAAATAACTTATACTGCTGTATCAGATTTTTGTCTTCTATCCAAACCAGCAGGAAAGCAACAAAAGATTATCTTCATGTACTTGATCATTTCTGCAAAATATAGATGGCGTGTTGGGGCGGAGTTTAGCTTACCACGTTAAAAGGCACACAGGTTCCATCCATACAGGTGAACTCAGAGCAGGTGACAGTGGTGTTGCTGCCAGGAAGTGCTGGTGAGACAGTTTTATCTTAACAGAACAAGATGTCAAATATATTAATGATCATACAAGAGAACAGGGGAGTTAATACAATCAAACTTGTGTCCTTTTTAGTCCTGATGACATCTTTTAATGAAAGCCTGGCCGTGACTGTATCATAGCGTCATCATGGTCACTCCTTGTCTCACTCTAGGCTTACCTGCCTTCTCTTTATCTAATGAGAACTCACCACACACCAACTCATCTTCGCCCCGTGGACAGTCTGGGACACCATTGCAGACCTGTGACATGTTCACACAGGTGCGGTTGTCACATGGGAAGCTGCCTAAACAGGGAGGTATCCGGGTAGAGCCTAGTAGACAGATGGTAGGACAAACTGCTCTTTTTGGCCTGATCATATTGACTCTAATGTTTTATTCTTGATGCTTAGAACCTATAGCTGTACAGTATATACATTAACATACCACAGTTGTCGATACTCTCATCTGACGTATCCCTGCAATGTGGGGTCCCATCACAGAGCTGCTGGTATTCCACGCACTGGTCCCCACTGACACAAGGCACCTGGCCGGAGCCACACGGGGCGCCACATTGCTGCTCATCACTGCCATCCATACAATCTGTTTCTCCATCGCAGCGCCAGGCCTGAGGCACACACTGCCCAACAGTGGCACAGCTGAACTCATAAGACCTGCAAGCTGGAGAACCAAAAGGTATCAGAGACATTATATATATGACATGTGTATAAATAATATATATTTAACAGGTCCTGAATAGAATGGCAGTATAACATTAGATTAGCATTTCTTTCAAAGATGTTGATTCTGTCATTACTCTGTATTGAGGCAGTAGGATGATAGCTTTGTGTATGTGCAATAGAAATTTAATTCACAGGAAAAAAAAGCTTTTGAATCCCAATTTTGTGGCAAATTTAAGACACTGAAATGCAATTTTTGTGTCCTGTGACCACTGAAGTTAAAATTGTACATCTTACCACATTAATCGGAAAAGGACCTTCAAAATAACAGGGATGCGTCAGGTATTAGTCCGTTATAGGCCAAATGGCAAAACATATTCCAGAAGAACCACAAAGGATGGAATGGGCTGGGTTTATAGAGCACTCTCCTAGTCTTACTGACCCCTCGCAAAACTTGAGACGTACATCTGACCACACATGCGTGCTGTACTCTGTTCTGTACACGTTAAGCACTTCACCTGCCTCATATCTATGGTCACTTTAGGATCATCTTTAGGATCATCTTTTAACTGGATAGAAAAAAAACATTAAACAAATGTATTTTTTTCTTTTTCTGGTAATTATTTGACAGTGCGTCTAAGGTTGTTTACATTGTAACGAGAAAATAATGTAACAAGTGGTTTAATGAATCGCTTTCTTCACTGAGTAATAAGTACCATACTGCATTACTTTAAAAAAAAAAATGAGTTATGTGTAACGCAGGGCTTTTTCTGAGAAATGTCCCAGCACAGCAGCGTCAAAGCAAAATGAAATGTTAACACCTTGGGGAGTAGATCGTCTTATCAAATACACAAAACTGAGAATTAGGCAAAAAAGCAAAAAGAAGAAAAACATATAACAATGGTAGAAATGTCTAAGAATAACCTCTGACTAGGTGTTTATGTACTAGAAACATTTTTCCATAACCTTTAAATGACATTACCAGACGTTGGTGTGACAGGCAGGAGTGATGGTGTTGTGGTACTGGTGAAGCAGTTGGTTCTGTTCTCGTCCTCTCTTCCTGAACAGTCAGTAGCTCCATCACACAGCTTAGTGATGGCAACACATGTACCATCACCACAGGCAAACTGGTCCGGAGCACAGGTCACTGCCACAAACAAAGAACTGCTTAAACTGTGTAATCGGGAGTGTGTATGAGAAAATGTATTTAGCTGTTAGTAGTTATTATATTAGTTAGTGGGGCTAAGACAGCTGGGATAGACTCCCCCACGACCCTGCAAGGATAAGAGGAAGAGAATGGATGGATGGATGGATGGATGGATGGATGGATGGATGGATGGATGGATGG
>NW_005187592.1:582288-590740 GCF_000239375.1 Pundamilia nyererei
GATGGATGGATGAATGGCCAGATGGATGGATGAATGGATGCATGGATAGATGGATGGATGGATGGTTATTATATTACTCTGGGGTTTTTTGTACCTTTACTTGGACAAACAGCCTCATCGCTTCCAGAGGGACAGTCTTTGGTTCCATCACACACTCTGTCTGCGGGAACGCACTGGTCTCCTCGACACTGAAACTCTCCTGGTGCGCACACACAGCTACAAAGACAGTCATGTGAAATGTTCGTGCAGATGAATGGTCGTAGTAAACACAAAAAGAAAACAAAATCTTCTACTAACCATCTTATATGGTCTTTGTAAAACAGACTAAAACAACTAGACCAGTGCAGAGCATCAAACTTCATAATACACACCCTCTCTCATCACTGAGGTCCCCACAGTCATCGTGGCCATCGCATCGATGGAGGTACAGAATACATCGCCCCCCCGCACACAGGAACTCCCCTTCATCACAAACCACACCACAGTCTGGGCCGAGAAAAGTAAAGTTCATCACAATTCACAGTTATTGCTGTCATTAAATGTACAAAGAAATTTGCGAACAGGACACAGTGCTTCACGAAGACTTCATGGAAATTCATTTTAACAGTATGCTGCTGAGGCAAGTTTCTGATAGAGCGCATTTCTTGAAGAAAAGGTTTTTTTGATAGTTTACCTTGCTCATCAGATCCATCAGCAAAGCCACAGTCCAGCCATCCATCGCAAACACGGCTGGCTGGCAGACACTTTCCATTTGCACACTGAAATTCCCCAGGTGGGCATAGCGGCACAGGGGTGGCAGGTCCACAGAACTCCTCATCTGATTGGTCAGCACAGTCTGGGTGGCCATCACAACGCAGAGCCAGGTTCAAACATGGTCCACTGCAGGGTTGGGGTTCATTTACTTAATTCTCTCCAGTGATTTTGTGGCAAAGAAAGACTGATTCATTCAACATAACATAAACCTGACCAGGACATGTTAGCACAGTGTGATGACATACAAATCAGCTACTGCTAGCATAAACGGCTTTGCTCAGTGTGATTGGATGAAGTGTCTGAGAGTGTGTCTCACAGTAAGATAAAAATGTGCTTTGGAGTAAATTGGAGAACAGTCAGCAGTGCAGTTTGGTCATATGTATGTAAAATGTTGTTATTTAGAGGGTGTAAGCTACCCCACAGCAGTTACCATTCAAAATGAATAAATCATGAAAACAAAAATAAATGTCTTCTGCCTGGCACATGGAGAACTGGAGGCTAAAGTGGTTCAAGCTCTGGTAAAACTTTACACAACAACAGACATGTTTGAGCCTTCATACTGCCGCACACAGGAAATTAATCCTTTTAATAAAGTTAATTTGGACTCGCCTCGGTGTGCTGGTACAGTGGAAATGGTTCGGGGAGCAGGTGGATGGACAGATCTCATCTGAACCGTCACCACAGTCGTCTTCATTGTCACACACCCACTGGGTGGGGATGCAGCGTCCCCCAGCACAGGTAAACTCTGACTCCAGACAGGGAGGGGAGGGAGGAGGGCAAGCCACACCATCACACTTCCAAACACCCTCCTCACAGGAGCTGAACACACAAAGGCAAAAGGTTTTTATGGACAGCTTATTTACCAAAGACAAAAACAAAGAATACACATTTATAAATGTTCAGAAAGACTGACCAGTTCTGGCAGTGTTGAGTGACAGCAGCTCCAGCTGGAAACAAGGAGCCATCCCACTCACACGGACACTGGCTGGGAGCTACACAGCTGTCGCCTGTTTCATAAAAAGCATACAGACAAAGAACGTAAAGACGGCAGTGGGTCGTTGTGGGTTAGACTGAAAAAAGACATCCAAAACAGTAGCAGCTACTTAATTTTAGTGGTGCGACGCAGCTGGTTTCAAATACTCTGGTCTGGTGAAGAAGCAAAAATAGTACTCAGTGTAAGAGCAGTTTTTACACGTGTTTCTGTCAGCATGACACCGAGACAAGTCAGATCACAGCATTAATATTTCAGCAGTGATGATAAACCTGGAATATGTATATAATCCCATTAGCTGTGCAGAAAAAGAAGCCACTGCATTTTCTAGCACCTCCTGACTGCTTGGTGTTGTAGTCCTGCGTTTTGAATATATCCTTATTAAGAATTCGCTACTACGTTCCCATTTGATTATTTACATTTTGTATTTATTTAGTATTTTGATTCCTTAGTTATTGGTTTTGCTTATTGGTTGTCAGTTTCTTCACTTGTGATGTTGTAAGTAGTTACTAAGTGATTATAAACTCCTTCCTGCTGTGAGTCTTTTGGTATCTTATACTTTTCCGCCTCCCTCATGTTTCTTTAATCTCGTCGAGTCTTTGTCTCTGCTTTAGGCATTACCTGTTTAGGTTACTTCTAGTGCTGTCAGCATTAATCTCGTTACAATGACGTTAACGCTATAACCGCATTAACGCAGCACAGCGCTCACGGGCTAACCACGCTAACGCGTTGATGCCGTGCAGCCCCACGCTCGGGGCAAGCCGCGTTAACTCGCTAACCAAGATTCGCCGCGTTAATGCGGTTAGGGGTTAACGTTATTTTAACGAGATTAGTTAGTTCCTGTTTTATTTTGACAGTCATTTGTGTCTTGCACCTTTTAGTCTTAGTTTTACTTTCATGTCTTGTTACCTGAATTAGTTTCAGCTGATCCCCACGTGTCTCTCTTTCTCTGGTGACCTGTCCTATTTCAAACCTCAGTGAGTGTTGTTGGAGTGTCTGTTTTCTATACCTGTGTTCCTGTCTGTGCTTGCCTCTAGCCTGTTTATACTGCTTGTCATTCTTATGCTTTGCTCACCTTCTGTTTCCTGTGTTTTTACCCTGAAGGAGAATATTTTGGATTTTTAACATTTGCTTTCAGCCTTTGTGTCTCTTGTTTGTCTCAGAGCCCCACGTTTGGTTCCTCTTCCTGCACCAGTCCTGAAAACTGGCACGTCAGTGAAGTTACTGCTGCTGTGCAGTGTGTGTGAATGTGCACATCACTCAGTTTTTAGTTGGTTTTTGTTCTGCATGTAGTATAAGGCTGTAAGTTCTAAACTAAAGAAGCAAATCGCCCAAGTTTAACTTCCCACACATACTGTATGCATGTTGTATTAGGCGTTCAGCACCCATTCCTCTCATTCTTCTGACATGTGGCTTCAAGTTCTGCTTTGTCACATTAAAATACCGATACAGAGTCAACTGTAGTGTTCAGTTTTATACATCACAGCTATGGACAGAGCAGAGTCTGTCTCACCATGTCGGACAGTGCCTGCAGGACAGAAGCAGCCCTCCACACAGGAAACAGCATCGCAGCTGGAATGTGGACTTTGCTGAATGGTTGGACATGAACGCGAGCAAGCTGGACCACAGGGATCATAAACCAGCCCGTTGTCACACTGCAGAGCTACGGGAAGATGAAGTTAAAGTTAGAGAAAGTGTGCCCCGGACATTAGCTCAGGCATGGGCGTGTGTGCAGGATGGTCCCCAACGTACGACAGAGCTCCTGGGACCGCCAGTGGATGTAGACCCCTCGCCGGTTACACTCTTCGGCGTAGGTAGCGATGGCTGTACAGAGACACTCACAGTCTCCACCTGAGTCACAGCTAAAACACGTGACAAACAACAAAGCTACCTTTAAACTGTTACTCCAAATACACAGTTTTAGAATGACTTGGTTACATTTTTCCTTACTAACTGCTGTATAAGCAGCATGCTTCGCTGGTGGCAGTCCTGTAATCATTTTTGTAACAGCGGACAGTTTTTTTTTTAACTAAAACCCAGTGACTGAAGATTGCATTTTTCTTGGTCAAGTAAAAATTTCTTTCACCAAATGATAATTGATATCATAAACAGTCACTGTTCTTACCTCAGTTTAATCAGATTTCAGTTTATGCTCATAAAAACAGGGATTGTTTGCTAAACTGCAAAAGGGTACGGACCGTTTTACTCAAACAAATCTGTAAAGTGAAACGAGATACTTCAGACAGCAGATACAGCTGATGATAAAGTGCAAAATAGATTACCCCATTAACCTGGCAGCATTATAAATACGCTAGATACAACTGTATTTTCCGCACTATAAGGCGCACTTAAAATCCTTTAATTTTCTCAGAAATCTGCAGTGCGCCTTATAATACTTATGCATGAATTCTGGCTGTGCTTACTGACCTCGAACCGATTTTATGTGCCTCACGGCGCTCAAAAATCTGTCAACAATGTTTTAGTACGACTTTGGTAGCTATGAAGCCGCACTGCTTGATGGATGGTCGGAGCATTACGGCTGCCACAGTCAGGAGCCTCACGGAGTAATCTGGGTCCTAAACTCCGTCGCCTTCAGGTCCCAAAGTCAAACAAACACTACTGTCTAAATTCTTTCATCTTTAATAAAATGATCAGTGTTGCTGCTTTACCAGGTGTAACAATTAAGTTTAACATCCAGGCATCCATGAAAACAGGATTTATTACATTTAACAGAGTTAGAAGTTAGCAGGAGGTTAGCTCACTAGCTTCCACCTAAACATGATGTAGCATGTTCTGACTGAGAGATTTCTGAAACAATTCAAACGTACAGCTCTGCTATCACTTCCAACATAAATGAAGACAGAAAACTAAACAGCAGTGACGTTTGTAGGGTTACTGAAGTTGGGCTAGCTGGTATATAATGATGTGCTACGTGATCACTAGCGACACAGCTATGTTAGCATAACATAAACACAGTGAAGCTGGAGGATGAACATTAACTTTTTTCCACTCGATAAAAGTTAACGTGAGGGTTCCTGATGGTTAGGGACAAATGCAATCGCAGGATGCTGTAAACGGACCAAACTTCAGTCAGGAGAACAACTGAGATAATCCATCCACAATACGAGGTTAGTCATTAATGTACTGCAACAACGTGGAAACAGAGCAGCTGCAGAGAATTCAACATTAATGAATCAATGGTAGGAAAGTGGAGGAAGCAAGAAGAATGAGTTGAGTAAAGTTTGACTTATCTGACTGTTTTGTTTCACTTAATGCTATTATGGTCCAAAAAATACGGTATATATTTTTTTAGGTTTAATATGTCTTGCATAGATTAGCGTTGCCACTCACCCACAAGCATCAAAGACACACCAGTCATAATACTGCTGAAAGGGCACCTCAGGGTGGCACCTTGAGAAGAGTCCCTGAGTCAGCACAGCACATTTTTTCCTGGCCCATGTCACTCTGTGGGGGTTCAGCTGAAGAAGACAGTGTCAGAACTTAGTGTAACGCAGACTAAAACCAAAAATCCCTCTGTGTGTGTGTGAATGTGAACTTACGGCGCAGGGGTCCCGGAGGTCCTGGTCTGCCACGTCAGGGCAGGATGGGCTGACCTTCCAAGAGTTTCCAAACAGCTCGGCTGTCGATTCCACAATTCCCTGCCGTGTTGTGAAGTCGTTCTCTGTGTCCCCATCAAAGTTACCACACAGGCCCCCGACCCGACCACGAAGATGGGCCGCCAAACGCACGTACACACGCATACCTGGAAGAAGAAATGCAAGTTGCAAGCAGCAATTATGGGACAGAGTTTTTAAGCAAGGCACAGACACTATGGCAACTACATGTACTAATGTTGTTGTAAATACTGATAATTGTGACAGGCTGCAATCGCTCTAACGGCCAGTAGGGATGAACTTAAATCCCTACTTTAAAGGAGCAAATGCGTGTCACTTTAAGTATTTCAATGTTTTTCTGTGTATTTTCTGCAAAGGATCTTTTATATTTAGTTTATATGTGTGCGTCTTACCTCCATCCCACAGCAAAGTGACTCCAAGACGCGACGAGAGGGACACAAACAGGCCAACTTTTTCCAAAGTCAGGCCACTGCCACTGTAAGACTTTGGTAGGCTAACTGGCATCCCATTTACTGTCACAGCATTACCTAATGTCACAGACAGTTCAGCAATTAGACCCTCACTTTCCTCACATAGTACAATCACTTTGCCAAAATAGAAATAGGACACATTTGTGAGTCATGTCTGATAAAAACAGCACCTAAGAACACACAAGTGATTCAAAACTTCAGTGAAAGTTAAGTTAAACTCAAGATCACAGACGAACTTGTTTGATGGGACGTTCGGGGTTTTGCCTTTGAGGGCAAGCAGCTTACCCGTGCAATGATTTACATGTTTGAGTATGATTCTGAAGGTCTCTAGTTTGAGTGTAGTAGTTGGGTATGTGGTGTAAAAATATGTGGTGTAAAAATCTGACATATCAAAAGCCCCCTATTCACAAGAGGTCACCACATGGTGACCTCTTGTGAATAGGGGGCTTTTTCTAAAGCAGTATTCTGCTCTCACATGGGTTCCAAGGGGCCATGTTTGCTGGACATAAACTCTCATTTAGCAGCACCATTGAGCCCTCTACCTCTTAGAAGATGTATGACCGTGTTTCCCAGACTGAGGGTGACTGATTTTGTGCAGGTGACTCCCGTGCTTCCGCACGGCACGTTCTCCGCCGTGACGCTGAATAAGCCGCTGGTCTCCCTGGCTAACACGTACTGGCAGTCACCCAGGAAAGAGTAGCAACGACCGTCGAACGTCACATAGTGCGGGTCCCCCGTTGCCACACATACACCAGCACAGGCAGAGCGGGCACAGTGCCAGCGACGCTCATTGCACACACTGCAGGGAAAAATGATACCGTTGTAAAAAGCATACGTTTATAATTAATATATCTTAAAGAATTTTGATGCACTCAGCTCATACATTACCATGTGTTGCAGTCCCTACTGATGGTGTCATTGCTGTAATAAAGCCGACCATTGTGGTGACATGGACATTCATCTGGCAGAACACAGCGGTCGCCCTGAAGGAAAAGATGTAAAGTACGAAAATGTCGGTCATGATCAAAGACTACAGCTCTCGTTGTGTTGTTTGTCTCTAAACTCACAAAACACCATGAAACTTAATTTGGAGCTGACATTAAGGGATTCATGATTTTTTGCACGATTGACGTTGAAAATAATCCTTATCTATCTAATATTGGCCCTTAGTGAAGCTCCTCTGTTCACCAGCCGTTTGAAATAAGCCATGTTAGCACCCTACAGATGTTGAATAAAAAGTAGTGTGTCCACTACAGAGGACATGCATTAATAGGCAGGGCCTCGGGAGGATATGACTGGAACAGAAATGAATGTGATCATAAACCTACAGCAACATCTGCATAAACCTGCACAAAAAGGTTTTCACTCACTAGTAAGACAGTCCCCTGTGGACACACACAGCCAGACAGGGGCTCTCTGCAGCTTGACTGCATGACGCTTGACCCCTGCTGTTGGCCAGGAGGGTCCAGGCTCGAGCAGGTGAGGAGGCAGGAGCGTGGGGAGTAGACCAGAGTGCCGGGACACTGGTTCACCTCCTCACAGAGCTCTTGGGTGCAGTTAAACAATCCCTGCTCACACACACTATGGAGGGAAGAGACGAGGGCGCGGAGTTAGTATGAACATCTACTGAATGGTATTACCAAGACATTATAGGTCTATTAAAGATTATTACTGAAACGTTGTTAACAAGTTTGGTTTAGCAGGTGAAACAGTGAATACACTATAAAGCAGACTTCATAGTGATGACACTAAACTATCATCCATACATTTTTATTCTCCTTTAACAGCAGCTGAGGCGTGACGAGAATCACTTAATGATTCACTTGAATCAACAGCCAGTGTTTTTCATTTAACGTGCCCTGATATACTGTATGTCATTTACGATATCTGCTTAATGATTAACCAGAATTTCCCTGTTTCCTCATAGCAATTACTCAGGTCAGACTGATATCACCAGCTCAAAGGAAACAAGTCACGTACAAAACGGACTCTGTACAGACCAACATGTCCCAATATATAGAAATCAGAGAGAAACTAATCTGAGCCGTCGGTAAGTTACTTAAACCCACAGAGTAATGCACACTGCCGTTACATGGTGAAGAAATGCAATGAAATCAACCTATCCTGTATCAGCAAGCAGGAACATAGAGTGATTTCATCAGAGCTCTTGCACCACCAAGTAGGCATCACGCTCTTATGTGCATCTATAGTTTGCAGTTGCAGTCATTTAAATACAGTGGCTTGCAAAAGTATTGGGCCCCCTTGAACTTTCCCACATTTTGTCACATTACAGCCACAAACATGAATCAGTTTTATTGGAATTCCACATGAAAGACCAACACAAAGTGGTGCACACGTGAGAAGTGGAACGAAAAATCAGACATGACTCCAAACATTTTTTACAAATAAATAACTGCAAAGTGGGGTGTGCGTAATTATTCAACCCCCTTTGGTCCGAGTGCAGACAGTTGCCCATAGACGTTGCCTGATGAGCTAATGACTAAACAGAGTGCACCTGTGTGTGATCTAATGTCAGTACAAATACAGCTGCTCTGTGACGGCCTCAGAGGTTGTCTAAGAGAATATTGGGAGCAACAACACCA
>NW_005187592.1:591373-597972 GCF_000239375.1 Pundamilia nyererei
CTTGGATTGGAAGAAAACCTCTTGGAGTCTGCAAAAGACTTGAGACTGGGGCGGAGGTTCACCTTCCAGCAGGACAACGACCCTAAACATGAAGCCAGGGCAACAATGGAATGGTTTAAAACAAAACATATCCATGTGTTAGAATGACCCAGTCAAAGTCCAGATCTAAATCCAATCCAGAATCTGTGGCAAGATCTGAAAACTGCTGCTCACAAACGCTGTCCATCTGATCTGACTGAGCTGGAGCTGTTTCAAAGAAGAATGGGCAAAGATTTCAGTCTGTAGATGTGCAAAGCTGGTAGAGACAGACCCTAAAAGACTGGCAGCTGGAATTGCAGCAAAAGATGGTTCTACAAAGTATTGACTCAGGGGGCTGAATAATTACGCACACACCACTTTGCAGTTATTCATTTGTAAAACATGTTTGGAATCATGTATGATTTTCGTTCCACTTCTCACGTGTGCACCACTTTGTGTTGGTTTTTCAGGTGGAATTCCAATAAAACTGATTCATGTTTGTGGCTGTAATGTGACAAAATGTGGGAAAGTTCAAGGGGGCCCAATACTTTTGCAAGCCACTGTATACAACATAAAAGTTGGGCTAATGCTAACTTGTGCAGATGTTCACAAGGGTACAGCTAAATTCAAGTTACCCCAGTTATCACAGCCAGGCTCACAACGTCAGGAGTTTCCATAGAGACCGACCTGTCCTCACTGATGAACAGGCACAAATCTGTAACAATGCGTCCTCACCTACCGCACTCATAAAACAGGACTTTGTTCATGAAACCGGGTCAGTATGATACTGTAGCTCTGCAGACGATGATGATGAAACATGCTTACTTCAACTGAGTCTTTATGACCGGTGGCGAATGATAAAAGCTGCACTCAGATAGCCATAAAAGAGAAAGGGCTGCTTTTACAATGTACTGTTAAAAAACAACAATCAGAAAAGCAATCATCTATATGAAGTCAAAGAAAAATGACACCTAAGTAACTTCATTAATTTCTGCTTTCTTCAGAAGTGTAGTATACCAGATTACTCCGAGGACATCAGGGGATACTGATGTGGTCAGTTAAGTAGCAGAGGGGCTGTTGATCAGTTTTGGGGTTATAATGAAATTAACTGCATTAGAGAAGCAACAATGAGATTCCCCAAACAGGAGGCTTTTATGGTGGAGGACAGGTAGTCCAACTCAACCAGGGTGGTACATCAATATGTGTCATTGCTGTGTCTCCCAGCACACTCTCAAGAGCTTGGAGGAGATTCAACACAAATTGCTTTTCAACAAAAATTCTCCCTTAGATAACAAAACTGTGTTGTGACTCTTTCCCCTCATTCAAGGCCGCCCGCATCGATCGAAAATTGTTGACTTTTGCTTAACCGGGTGAATGGAAACTTTCTCTCAGTTGAACATGGAACACACACACACACAGTCACGTGCACTGACACAGACCTACACTCACCCCCCAGCCCCTCCAAACGCCTTCGAAGCTCATGTCTTCTATGTTGTGAGATCTGATGATTTATGTGCTGAGGTGTTTTTTTCTGTTCTCAAACTGATCTCTCTTTTGGAGCTCAGTCTGGGGGGGTCTTTCCTCATGTTGTGCATTTTCCATTGTTATACCTCTCTGACCTGTCTTCCTGTATGGTCGGAAGGGTAAGATGGCACTGGCAAGGCTGGCAGCCTTAACCCAATTTCCCTCGGGATGATCCATCCATCCATTCGCTTCCGCTTATCCTTCTCTGGGTCACGGGGGGTGCTGGAGCCTATCGTAGCTATCGTGGGGCCCAGTTTGATATTTGGCATTGTCAGTTGCCAACTAGCAGGAATGACAGGGCTACCACTGGTGCTCTGTGCTTTTCAGAGCAGGTTCACCCTGAGCACATGTGACAGATGTGAAAGAGCCTGGAGAATCTGTGGAGAGCTGCCTGTAACATCATTCAGCATGAACAGATTGGTGGTGGGTCAGTGATGGTTTGGGGAACACATGCAGACCTCTACAGGCTAGGCAGCGTTTAAGTATCAGGATGAGCTTCTTGGACCCACTGTCAGACCCTGCGCTGGTGCAGGCAGTCCTGGGTGTCTCCTGCTGCACGGCAATGCCCGGCCTCATATGGTGAGAGTATGCAGGCTGTTCCTGGAGGATAAAGGAATTTACACCACTGACTGGCCCTGACCTCACTTGACCTAAATGCAACAGAACATCTGTGGGACATTGTGTTTGACCTCAGTGTACCTCAGAATGTCCAGCAGCTCAGCGATGCCCTGCTCCTGATCAGGGAGGAGATCCCCCGGACACCATCCACCACAATGGGGGCAATACAAACTACTGAGTACCACTGCATCTTTTATTCACTTTGAATTTTGGGTGTCTTTGAATTTAGCCATCTGCAGGTTGGTAGTCTTCATTTCCATTAAATGATGTTTCGTCCTCTGGTTCCTGACCAGTCCATACCAGTATTGATATCCAGTATGATTTTTTTCCCCACTGAGCTCTGATGCATTTACGAAGTGTTTATTTTTTTGTGTACATCTGCATCTTTAATATTTCATAAAAGATTTAAAAATTCTCAATCTAAACGCATTTCATGATCAAAGTGTGTAGTGGCAGAAAGGTGAGACAAACTCCTTGACTACATACCAGGTATTGCAGTTATTCTGAACCACGGCCCCAGGTGAATACATCACTGCTCCTTGCATGCATGGGCACAAAGAGATGGGAACACACTGACCCTGCTGGTCCTGCACAAGCCCTGGTGGGCACTGGCAGCCTGGAACACACAAGCTTTGACTGCGACTGTCATCACAGCTCCAGCCGTGTCTCAAATCTGAGCATGAGTTCCCACAAGTGCGACCGCACTCCTGGTACACCTGACCCCCTGAACACTGCATTGCTGGGAAGAAAGGAAGAGATAGCGTAGCAGAGCATTGGTTTTAACACACTGTATCAGAAAAAACATTCTTTTGGTCTCTAAATAGTAATAACTTTTCCCTCAAAGCCTCAAAACAACACAAACAACGGTCCTCCAGCTTACTGCAGAAGGTGCGGTTGCGCCACTGGACCACAACACCTTCCTGAGCACAGTGTCGGGCATAGGCAGTGAGGACGGTGCAGTGACAGGATCCCTGCGGCACACAGCTGCAAACCTCTGACAGACAGAGACGGAAATATGGCTCCCTCTCCACCACGTCGTGACACAACTGTAGAATCAGAGATGGAGGTGCAGGTGTGAATAAAAGCGAAGGCAACAAACTCGTGAGAGATGAACAGAAGTACCCATCACACTGACCTGAAAGATGGGGCTGTGGAGGACAGCACACACAGTCTCTGCATACTGTCGCCTCTGGGTGTACGTGGAGCAGGCCTCTGGTGTAGCTCCTCCAGGCAGGGTGCAGAGCGCTGTTGTGAATTTCGCCACAAAGGATGTCACGCTGTTCTCCACATCTCCTTCTGGGGTGGTAAAGTCGTCACGCTGGTTCCAGGTCAGTGTTCCACACAGGCCGCGCACCTTGTCATATATACCCATGTCCAACATAGAAGGATTGATCCCATGTTATGGAATTGCTTGAACATTGTGTTTTATGGTAAGTTTAGTGCCTACCACCAGGCCCTAGCGCGCTTCTCTTTGAGATTCCACATAATAGAACGTGTCTTATTTCTTTGCAGATCGCAGGTTGGCTCTGTGACAACATTACAGTTAGGGCATTTCTATATAACACCCACTTAAATGATGTTATAACTTGAGGGTGACATCTGTACAGCTAATTTGCTAATCTGCAGAAGCTACCTCGGGTCACTAAACTGGACCTCTGAACCATGTTACAGTTGGACAGTATATTGAAAGCACTAGGAGTAGTTTGAAGATCACCTTGTTTCCAAAGCCAGGCTGCAAGGTGATGAACGCTAGGGGTCCATCTAGGTACCACAGAATCTGGGCTCCAAACATCTGGATGAGCAGAAATGAGGAGGAGGCCTTAAGCACAGCTAGATCCCCTGTTACCAAGGGCACCGCTTCCTTCTGGCCATTCAGTGTCACTGAACCTGAAGGTAACAATACCAGCTGTAACCAATCAGAATGCAATCAGCACATTCAATCTAAAAGTCCAAGACGCTCTACAGTGTCTACTATAAAAACCTGTTTGTGCTTTGATTGCACAAAAATGCTGCACTATGACGCAAGCTGCAGCCTGCAAGGTTGTAAAAAGAAGTCCTTGCAAAAGAACCAAAAACTGCAGCTCCTCAAATAGCCACAATCTTGCACCTTTGCCCCAGGTGAATACGTTTGCAACAACTACATAAAACTATGTTATTATTTTTTGTAAATAACTGACTTATTGATAATGGCACCGGTTCTGACATAAACGGTAGTAACCAGACCGAAAAGCAGCACACATTTCGGTGCTTTATTTCGGTGCTTTTTTGTCCTGAGATGTCATACTGTACACTTTGGATTCTAGCCAATCATTTTACCTTTCCAAGGATAGTAGGCGGGCCCAGATACGTACGTTCTTTTAGAGCAGAGCTACGAAGAAGAAGAAGCTTTGAGCCAGGAGGGAGGGGGTGAGTGAGTCCTTGAGTGATTCGCTTAGGCTACGATTCAGCACAGGAAGGGAGGGGGTGAGTAGCTCAAATGTGCTGTTAGCATGTTAGCAGAGCGACACAACTGTGAACTGAGGAGCTATTGTCTTGATGTGAGCTTCTACTCAGGGTTTTTTCTTCCAGTTCAGAGCAGAAATGTTTTCGTTAAGAAACTGGCTGTTGTTTTTTTCACACAGTTTTAATTATAAGCTAGATATATTTCTACTAATGGAATTAGTTTACTAACAGCAACAGGGATGAGTCAGTGAGTCAGTTGGGCTCGTGAGTCAGTAAAGTGATACTTATTGAATGATTCATTCATGATTCGCGCATCACTACAAAGGAGGTAACACCTCGAATCTGATGAAACACCTTTTTTTAAAGCAGAGAAATGCATTGTATTTGATAGCTTGCTATCAAAGACCGAGCACATCTACTGCGGATGTGGTGCCTGTTATCGGAGCCGGAGTTAGCAACATCCCCCAAAAACCCGAAGAGGAGAGTCCTGGCCCCTAGCCCTGCCAGTGTAGCAGAAATGATGAGGATGATGATGCAGCAGCCGTTCTTCTCTGCGTGAGTAGCTTAATGTTGTTCGTGTGTAATTTACGTTGAGTAGGCTAACCACGTTATTACATTAATGCATGTAAGGTGAACTAGCAAACATCATCATAGCTACATGCAGCTGTCTTCTTGTTTGATGGCAGATACTCCCTTCACCCTGGCCAAAAAGGCTAAAATGACCAAAGAAAAAGTGGGAAACAGCTAAACATGAGAGGTTTTTGGACAAAGTTTGTGTTTTTTCCATTGTTTAAGCACTGCTTCCAGCCAAGAGTGATGCCATATATGCCCCATAGCTGCAGAAAAGGCTAACATTGTTATCTTTTTACAAAAAAACAGCTGAACATGAGAGGTTTTTGGACAAAGTTTGTGTTCTCCATTGTTTAAGCACCGGTTCGAGCACCGGTTCGAGCACCGTTTAAGCACCGGCACCATTTCAAAAGTACCGGTTTGGCACCGGTTTTGGATAAAACCTAAACAATACCCATCCCTAGACATCGATGGGTATATAGTTAAAGTTGTCAAACTGGACACAAGCTTGTTTGTGATTTTGGTGTTGTTTTTGTATACAGTCGATGGTCTAAAGCAGCATTAATTGCTGGGTAAAGCTGTGTTGTGAGCCTAAAGAGAACAGTAAGAGAAACAAACTACTAGACACATCTAGATTTGATTTCCTGTGATCTATCAAGCAAACCTTCATACCATACCGGTGTCTGTGATGGTGACTGTGGTCCGGAGAGCTGTTACTGACATCTCCTTTAGACACCCCCCTCCTCCTTCCCCTCCCCCTGCCGTACATTCTCCACAGCGCACACTCACAACTACCTTCCTGTCAACAAAGTCCTGAAAACACACAGAGAATAAGAACAAAGTAACAATGCACAAATCTGCCTCATAGTGTAAGCAAATGTGTTTGATTGCATTTCTCTACACATGGCTCACCTCCACAGCAATGAAGGAGCAGTCGCTTCCCAGCAGTGAGTACCTCTTTTTGTCGAAAGTGGTCACCTGTAAACCGCCCATCAGGGCGCACTCTGCCGCACACTTCTCCCCAGTACACTGCCACTGACCCAAGCTACACAAACTGTCAAGGTAAAGGCAAAAAAAGTTGCACATAAATGGGCAAAATGGGTAAACGATGAAGAGTTGACAGGAAAAGACTCCCTCCTCACCAGGTGTTGCATCTCTGTTGTATTTTGTCCCCTGACTGGTATGTGCGTCTGCGATGAAAGCAAGGACAATCATCTCTTTTCAGACACCTTCCCTGGTGAAAATAGAGGCCTGGAGGGCACTCGCATCCTCCAACACACTCGTCCCTGCACTGGCCCATGGCTGCGGGGGGCTGTGGAGAAGTACAACTGGGAGGACAGGAGGATATGCAGTCTGAAAACACCTGACCTCTGGGACAGACACGGTCTGAAAGGACAGATAAAAGAGGGAAAGCAGCATTATTATAA
>NW_005187592.1:599299-617288 GCF_000239375.1 Pundamilia nyererei
TGACTCAGGTCCTTCAATGTTTGTAAGAACATGCTGACCATGTTTATCACTCGGTGGTGGAGAGCGCTGTGTTCTTTGCAGCTGTGTGCTGGGGCAGTGGGGTGAAGACAGCCGATGCCAACAGGCTGAACAAACTGATTAAAAAGGCTGGTTCTGTCCTGGGTGTCAGACTTGAGAACCTGGAGGAGGTGTCTGAGAGGAGAATGCTAAAAAAGCTTGTTTCTATCATGAATAACCCCTCCCACCCCATGCACGCCCCCATGATGGACCATCGGAGCACACGCAGCAAAAGCCTCATTGCCCCGAAATGCAGAACTGACCGCCACAGGAAATCCTTTGTGCTGGTGGCAATAAGACTGTATAACTCTTCCTTACTCTGTAGGTGATGTTCCTGAGACTAATACCAATGTTATTCTGTACCTTTACAGACCGTGCGATATTACCCAACAGCACCTTATTGAATATGTGTTTCATCCCCCCATCATACGCTGCTACTCCCTTTATTCTATTGCACAATACCATGTCACTTTCTAGAATCTCCTGCACTGATAGTTAAGTTATTTATTCTCCAGGATCCAGTCATATATATTCGTTAGAGTTATTTGATACTATGTCTTGCACTATCCTACTACTGTATATTACTGTACACTACTATTATTATTGTATATATTTTATATCTTATTCATCTGTTCCTCTGACTCTCCTGCTGCTTTGAGCATGTACATGACAAAAGAATTTCCCTCGGGAAAAATAAAGTTATTCTTATTCTTATTAAAGACGAGAGGTTCCCTAACCCTAACCTAGCCAGAGATATTCAACTCAATTCAATTTTATTCATGCAGCAGTGACAGTGGGAAGGAAAAACTCCCTTTTAACAGGAAGTAACCTGCACCAGACCCAGGCTCAGGGAGGGGCGTGGCCATCTGCTGCGACCGGTTGCTGTGAGAGAAGATATGGTTGCTTACAGTTTATAATAATGTGCTGTGAGTCAGCACTGCTTCGGAACTCAGAGAGAGTCCTACGTATAGATACTGTTAGTGAGTTCAAAATAAAGTTAGAACCTACAGACCCTAAATTAAAATCCAGGTTTCTGTGTCAAAGCAATGCATCCGTAGCATTTTATGGATGCTTCTGGCTAACCAAGCAGATAGCATTAGCTGAATAGTCAGTAAGTCTGGACACAAATTATATACCATGACACTACATTACCATACTCAACTGCAATATAGAGACATGAGGCTCCTTACAACCAAGAATGCTGAAACAGAGGCTTCAAAATGTGAGTCAAACCAATGAGTGACATCATGTTGGTTGCATTCCCTTTTTTATATCTATGATGTTAGCAAACTTTAGCCAAATGCTGTGTAAGCAATTTTACTGAATTGATCCACTGACTGAACACCCAGTCGTCGCATTTATCAGATGTAACGCAAGATCACTCTGAGAGCAGAAGGCAGGGGAGGACAGAGGAGACGTGAGACATTTCCTTACCACACAGAGTGGGTGTCCTCCACATTAAGATGATGTGCTGTTGGGCACACTCTCGGGCGTAGCTAGCCAGGGTGTCACACACTGCCCCCTCCCTCTCTTTGGCTGGCAGGCTGCAAAACAGGTAAAGACAGGTGTCTATGTAGGCTGCTGGGTCCAGCTGAAAGACACAGAAACACAAAGTGATCTTACAGGAAACACATTGTTTGATATGGTTGTGTTATTATTGTGACATTATGATGTTTACTTATTGTAAACTGTGCTATCAATCTATTTAAATTTAGTGTTTGAAGTCATAAAAGTCAGCATTGTTAACATCTTGTTAAATGTGATTGTCAGTATAGATATTATAATTATAATAAATACACCTTTGGCTTCAAGTAAAGACAGGGGGAAATAGACAATCCATGCCTTATTTACCACAAGTTAATCACACTGTATCTATAACAAGTCATTGGTCTTTAATACAGTAAGTACAGCCCTTCCCTTTCTTGGAACTGTGACAGTGAACTTGGTCAGTTATTTACCTCGAGTAGCTTTTTACAGCCTGGTGTTCAGAGAATGTACATTTACACAACATGTGGTCAAAAGTTGACATAAACTCATCAAGGACGTGAATGTCATGGAGTTTTTCATGGTTACTTTAACCTCCATCTTTAATGACTTTATGAGACAAATATCGGAAGCATAAGTTTAAATTCATTTGAGATTTTCTCAAACACACACACGAGCTATTTTACTTCGACCGGCTCAAATATACACCCCTGCTAATATTTGATTAAATGCTCCTCAGCACTTGGCACCTTAACCAGCCATCAACACACGTCACATTTAGCTGGATAATGGACCATTCTTCTTGGCAGAACTAGTAAAATTCATTTAAATTGGTTGGTTTCCAGGCACATACTGTAGTTTCCGCACTATAAGGCACACTTCCTTTTTTTTGGGAAAATCCTTTATTTTCTCAAAAATCGACAGAATTCTGGTTGGGCTTACTGACCTCAAATCAATTTTATGTGCTACACGGCACTCAGAAATCTGTCAAAAAATGTTTCAGCACGACTTTGCTAAGCTATGAAGCCGCCCCACTTGATGGATTATTGGAGCATCACAGCTACCGTAGTCAGGAGCCTTGCGGAGTAATCTGGGTCCTAAACTCCATCTCAGTGTCAAACGATCACTGCGGCATCATGAGAGTTAAAAACTGTCTAAATTCTTTCATCTTTAATAAAATGATCAGCGTTGCTGCTTTACCAGGTGTAACAATTGTCCTGGGACGAACAGGACAATTAGGACCATTGTCCTGTTCGTCCCAGTTGCATCCATATTTCAACCATCTGTTGATTCGAGGTGATGCTGTGAGATAGTCCACCTTCTTAATTGTTCCGTCTACTGTGTGACAGCCAAACAGAGCATGGTACTACCTCCACCATGCCTGGCAGTTAATACAGTGTTCTTAGATTTGAAAGCTTCACTCTTATTCCTCCAAGCGTACGTCTCGTAACAGACACAAAAACATCTATCTTTGTCTCGTCTGACCATAAAGGTCTTCTCCAGAAGCCAACCGGCTGTGCAAATAGAAAGCTGCATTTTTTCAGTCAAGCTTGAAGGTTTTGAATTTAGAGTTGAGACTTGCCATCCTCTCAGTCTGTGACAGTAACAGATTGTGTTTGCAGTTCATGGCAGGCTTGGTCCTCACTGGTTCCTGGGACATTCTTGACCATCCTAACCAAATATCCAAAGAGAAACTACCAGTTGTAGTTAAACATGCTCAATAATGACAAGTTAATAAGCTCTGTTCTTGTCAAGTTCAAAACCTTCAGCACGCTTATTAAAAAACTTCAGTGAATGTAAGCACAAATTCAAACTTGCATGTATAATTTTCACCCTTGATTTTCAGAAAATACCAAATAAATTTAAACTGTTGCATCCAATATTTGCTTCATAAGGTCATTAAAGATGTGGGGTGTGCAATCATCTCACCCTGGAAAAAGTCCACATCAAAAAAAACACTAAAAGCCCCAAATTCATGCCATGATGGTTTTATGCAAACCTCTGACCTCTAACAACAACTGAAGATCACACTGCAGCACCTAGAAGCTAAAAATCCTGTGAAAAGAAAAGGTATGCTATGTGGCTGAAAAGCATCAGAGGTCTCTGACCTGAGGATGGCAATGAGTGAAGGGGTTTTCCAAGAGTCGGCGGCACACTGACTCTGCCTCCTGACGCAGCGCAGTGCCTCCTGTCACATCACAGCTGTGACCAAGCTCAGCTGCATCACTGCAGCCCTGAGGGAAGCATGGGACACAGTCTCACTAATGCATTTCAGAAAACACTGCCAATATGGCCTGTCTCATAAAACAAAGTAATAATGACCAAAAAAGCCTAAAATGTTGCAGTTAAAGTAAAAAGAATTCACTGCAGTACTTCGCTGTGTTGGTCCGGGACTTTCCATGAGTTGCCAAAGCTGGCAGCATACTGGGACACGGATCCACCCGTTGTGGTGAAATCATCTACCGTAGACAAACACATAAAGGTTAATAATGTAAAGCAACTGCGTGTGACGGGTAAAGTCTGAAAGCACACATAGCAAACAAAGTTACATCAAGAAAGAACGACTTAGATATGTAGAAGGAAAGGAAAGCCTTCTTTGATTGCAAGTGTGTCTGTACTGTACTTCTCTCACCGTCGGCATTGTTGTTGTAGATTCCACACAACCCCCTGGTGGCTGCCATGTGCTCAGCGGTCACTGTCAGGTATACTGTGTTCACCAAATCAAACTTTACTCTGACCCCCAGGCCACTCTCCACAAACACAAAGTCTCCCAGCCAATGCACACTTACTCCTGCAAGCAGTTAATACAAAGTCACAAATTTGGATACAAGCCAGTGCACAGAAATGTGGAGCTTTTAATGTCATTTTGTCTAAGGATGGAAATGAAAGGACATTTCTGCAGCACTGAATGTGGCCAGAGCTGAGTAGCCTGTGTTGTTCTCAAATAGGAGAAGCTTGGAACGAGCAGTCACAGCAATTAGAGGCAAATGGCTTTGGTCTGAAACGTAACTACAGTGGGGGAAATAATTATTTGCTAAATTAATAAGTTTGCTCTCTTAAAAAGACACAAATGTTCTCTCATTTTTATAATACTTTGATTTTAATGAAAAGAAATAGAATAGACAGAAAAAAACTCATAAAACACGTTATTGCGTCAAATAAGCCTTATGAAACTTCCCATTCGTGGGACTAATAAAGGTACTGTATCTTATCTTATCTTATCTTATCTTATCTTATCTTATCTTATCTTATCTTATCTTATCTTATCTTATCTTATCTTATCTTATCTTATCTTATCCTAAGTTTTTGATCCCCAAGCAAAACATAACTTAGTACTTGGTGGACTACTCTTGTACTTGGTCACCTCACACCTCAGGGGGGATTTTTGCCCCTCCTCTTTACAGCAACTCTCTAAATCCTTTAGATTTCTTAGCTGTTGCTTAGTAACTCAAAGCTTTGTAGGACTGACGTCTGGAGACTGTCGAGACCTCTCCATGACCTTAATCGGCTGCTTCTTTAGCCATTCGTTTGTTGTTCCTTGGTGGTATGTTTTGTGTCATTGTCGTGCTGGAAGATCTCAGGGAAGAAGGTTTCATTCATGAGCTCATGGAAGATTCTCCTGTCAGTGTGCTGAAGTCTTCCTGTACCATTATCTGAAAAACATCCCCAAAGTGTAATGGTGCCACCTCCTTGCTTCACTATGGGGATGGTGTTCTTTGGGTCATCATATGCATTTCTTTTACTCCAAACATGACAAGCTCAGTTTTGGTTGCATGTGACTACAGCACTTACTCCCAAGTCTTCTCTGAGTTTTTACATCTTCACTGTCAAACTTAAGATGGGCTTCTACAGGTGCCGTCCTGAGCAGGGGGGACCTTGCAGGTGCTGCAAGACTTCAGTCCGTTCCAGCCTAGTGTCCCAACCACCTTCAGATGATTAACAAGCTTCTTCCGTGCATCACTTTTCTCATCATCATTCTCACCCTTGCATGACACTCCAAACTGTGGGCAATTAATGATCATTTTATATTTCTTAGAATTCCACATAACTGTACCAACAGTTGTCATGAAGCTTCTCGGTGATGGTCTTGTAGCTCAGGCCAGTCTTGTATAGATCTATAGTCTATAGATGTCTATAGTCCCTGCTTTGACAGCTCTTTGGTCTGGCCCATGGTGGTGGAGAGGTTAGAGCAGGGGTGGGCAACTCCAGGCCTCGAGTGCCGGTGTTCTGCAGGTTTTAGATCCTACCTTGGGTCTCCACATCTGAATCAAATGATTAGTTCATTACCAGGCCTCTGGAGAACTGCAAGGCATGTTGAGGAGGTCATTTAGCCATTTAAATCAGCTGTGTTGGATCAAGGACACATCTAAAACCTGCAGGACACCGACCCCCGAGGCCTGGAGTTGCCCACGCCTGGGTTCGAGTGTCATTCATGAGCTGACATCAGGAGTATCTGTTATTTATTGAGAGCCAGTCTCTCAATGAGTAGAGATATGCCTGCACTTTGAGAGTTTGCCAAAAGGTACCCTAACAACATTTAGACAAAGAGAAGCAATGGCATTCTGTCTGATTAAGTAAAGGTTGAACTATTTGACCATCTTTCCTCATGTTGTGTGTGTAGAAAACCAAGGATTAAGCAGAACCTCACTAATACAATTCCCACAGTCAAACACAATGGCTGCTGCATCATGCTGTTTGTCTGCCACAGGCACTAGGAGACTTCTGGGGAGAAATCCATAAACACAAAACTAGAAAGCTACCCTGTGTGTAACCCAGCTATGGTTTTGGGCCAAACCAGAAGCCAACCCAACAGATTCACTGAAACAGCCCAGAAAACAGCTGTGCACCAATGTTCTGCACTAAATCTAGTTGAGCTTGAACAATTTCACCAAGAACGACTGTGGAAACTTCTGGACGCTTGAGGGACCATGCTCACAAATACTGTCAAGTTGTAATTGCTGCTAATGGCGACCACTAAGTGAGGGGTGTGAATATTTTTAGCCAAGTGTCATATTATCTTATGTTAATAGTCAGACAGGAAAGGAAAGAGCTCAGAGTTATATCTGAGAATATTTTTACCATTTTGAAAAAGTGGCTGTCCGTTTGGAATGTGCAGATTGTTCAGGGTTAAGTTCCTGCGATGTACTGCAACCAAGTCAAGACCCAGCATCATCCTTAGTGCCTGAAAGCAAAGAGCCACAGACAGATATGAAGAACATGAATGCACAGAAGAGGTTGGAAGGGTTCACATTTAATCACTGTGTGGAAACCTCAAATTTTTGGAGCATTGGATTGAATTGTGTGGCAGTGAAGCTGCTTCTGTTTGATCCAAACCATCTCAGAAGTGTGTGGAACATAATACCTTACTGCAGTCCTCTCTCCCATCACAAACTGTACTGATGTAGACAGCCCAGGTGCCATCAGTAGATGAGGCCAGCAGGTAAGTACAGCTGCCCTGGAAGTGGAAGTGCTTCCTGTCAAAGGTACGGTAGTGGACTCCACCCCAGGACATGCAGGTGGCTGAGCTCTGAGGAACGCTGGCACTACCCGGCAGACCAAAGCGCATCAGAGGAGAGGTTTGGGAATCTGAAGAGAAGAAAAAGAATGTCTGGAATCACCGGCAGCTGCAACATTACTGAGAAAATGTGAAGGAGAAGGATTTTGAAGAATAAATAAATAAAATGCACTGAACTTAGATCAGATACACGTGCATGGTTTCTAACCTGGAAGCAAAGTGTAAGTGCAAGACAAACATGTGTGGTCTGAAGCATTCCTCCAGCTCAGTCCCCACAGAGTGCTGCAACACTGCTCCATGGGCATAAGTGAGGAATTATGAACTCCAGGGAATTCCACACAGTTCCACGTAGAGTAGCACTGACCACGCACACCCACAGCTAGGAGTCAGGATGCGTTTGACCATTATAGAACAAGGACAAGGAAAATGTAAGTGCAGTGGAAAATCATGGTGTAGTCACTTGTTTAGTGAATTTCAAATTCAAATTTATATGAAGCAGTGATTTTGTAATCCTTTAAAAATGATATGTAGTAATGATATGTACCAGTTTTAACCTGAAGAAACGTGACAGCACTATTTTTTAAGACAAAGAAACAAACTTGCAACTGAAAAGATCAAAATACGTTTTATAAAATGGACAAAATTCAATGAAAACAGCTTTTTGGTTTCTCGTCCTCACCCTCAGAGCAGCGCGGGCCACCCCAGCCCTCACAACATGCTCTCGCTGTCTTGTTCAGCATCTGGCTCTGGATCTCTGGCGGTCTGAGGTGAACAGAAACATCCGGAAACTGGTCATTTGTGCATTCTTTTAGCTGTCACACTAGCTGCTGTCATCTAAGGTGGTTTCTGTCGCATTTGCTTGTAATCTATGTTTGACTAAATTAAATGTGATTTACTTGCATTTTACAAGCACAACCAAAGGTATCAACACTTCACCTAAACAGTGCCCATAAAACCCCTGATCTGAACAAACTGACAGTTACCAAACGAGTCACTTACTTGTACATGAAACAGGATGCCTCGGAGCCCTGCTGTTTGTAGTACAGAGCTATACCATCATCGCCCCCGTGTTTGACTCGCATCCTATCCACATCCAGCCTCCATCCTTGGGTGTTGTACTGATACACCTCTGAACACCTCACCTCCAGCTGCAGGCGAGGGGACAGGACTTGTTCCACCCTTTCTTGTGTCCTGTGTTCACACCAGTGTCTGGGACATGATATATTTAACTTAACCTCTTAACATGCTCCAGGTCACTGTAACAGTGTACCGATGTAACAGTACCAGATGGAGAAACATATCATACATACAGAAACATAACACGTGCATAAATGACAGAAGTACTGCTGTAACTGATGAATTAAGTATCATACTAATGCTTAATACTGTAACATTATTATAAAGTAGTACTGAATTTTCTGTTTTGAGAATATTAGAAATTACTCTTTGAACTCACTAAAGAGTGAAAAAAAATAGTATGTAGCTCAATAAATCATTACGATCTACAGGCACATATTTCAGCACATCGACGCCTATTTTAAAATGTACACTGCTATGAAAAAGGCGTCTGTGCCCTCCAAACTTTACTGTACTGAAGAGTTCAACAAACTCATCGAATGAAAAACTTTTAGTAAGAAGCTGAAAGTTTTGAGCACATCGGAGATTTAACTTCTCTGCCTTTTTAAATTTCTTTTCAATCAATAAACTTTTAAATTATACAGTGAAATAATAAGTCTGTACTGGAAGATTGTTCGGTAAAAGCCAGAGAAATATAAATAACATCAAAAATATTTATTCTGTGGGAAATTAAAACATAAAACTACAATATGAAAACCATATTTTGGAGTTAGTTAACTAAGTAAATGTATATTAATGATAATAACAGTAGTAGTAATAGAAGTATTCATACTTTCATTATTGTTACTTATTTTTAACATCAATCAGTGTTTTGCATTACATTGTAACAGATGTTCATACAGATGAATCCTGCTCATAATTCGTCTCTACACTGCAAAATATGCTTAATGCTGGGTTGACCATACTCACCCCGTCCCCATTACTGTCTGCAGACCAAGTAGACTCAGCAGTAGTTTCTCCATAATTCGCTCCTTTGTGTTGGTTTTAAATTCCTGTAAAAAGATGGGTCTTTTTCACATTGCTAGACTTTAATTCCAGATGTGAAATTGTGATTTTAAATCTGCACAAAAAACTTCATTAGAAGCTCAAACAAAGGCAAATATTGACCCTCGTGGAGGTTGTTGACCAATCAGAAGATTCCCTATAAAATAGGTCTATTACCCTGTCATCCAACAGTTTACATACAGTGCACTTACCTCCACACTTTTTTAATTGGACTCCTTGTTCTAGGATTTTTCTTTCTTTCTTTTTTTGTTCTTTCCAAAACACACAGTCCTCACAGGAGTGATACTTTGCTTATGGAGGTCGTAACGCCTCAGATGTAGTGTTTTAAATGTGGGGGGTGACTAAATGGATGTACAGTAGCATTTGCGCCTGCTGCCATTGGATATAAAGGACAAGGTCACAGCTGGGATGAGAGGCATTGGTCACCGGACCTGTGGAGGAAACATCCTCTCACCTCGCCCAGTCAAACATCGAGGACACTGGAGCTGATCTGATAGCAGGGGTGGTGCAGCCTCCAACACAGAATAAAGAGATGTTTGTCAGAGCCTAATCTTGTAAAGACAGGCGTTTCTAGAAGGATGATTGGGGGAATTTATTCAATGAAGCATGTCAACAGACATGGGAACCGAAAGTTTTTAGAATTAATGTAATCCCCGGCTAACCTTTTGACCCTAAGCCAAGACGATCAAACACAGCTGTCACCACAGCTGGGTTCCAAGGAAAGTGAAAATAAGCTACTGGCATACATAAAACAATGTGTCCAATGGACTCGTTTGCGCTGGAAATACAGTGTGCTTTGACGGGAAAAAGTGGGCTCACATATGTTATCATCGTCAACTACGGGAAAAGCTGAGAGAGAGACCCGGGGGGCGGGGGAATACCAAAGGTTTATCAGACCCTGTGAACCTTTGGTATCCAGGGTCTGATACTGTGCTGGCTGCTGGATCTGCAAAGCTCTTGAGGAAAAAACTGTTATTCCACTGTACTGAAACCATCTGGAATAGATATAGATAATTTTAGGACAAATGGTGCACTTACTTTCTTTATAAGAAGCTATTGAATTGATTAGAATTACAGCTGAGTAAATTATTATAAAAGCTGTTTTTTCCCGTTGTGTTCTTCCAGTGTATCAACGTTGTTTTCTTCAGAGACGATCAGTTGTTGTTCAAATGTAGCAAAACCCCCAAAAAACAACAGATGTGATTTCTCAGGACTGTAACTACGAAAAATCGATCATGCATTCAGCATTATGTTCCCAGTAAATGTATATGTCTGTATGGAAAACGTACTTATATAAAAGAAGAGCTAATATTCAACTATCTAAAGAGCTGATCCCTCATTTTGTTGGGAAACTGGCTCAGTGTCATTTGTCTTTAGTTTTTTCCCCCAAGCATTCTAGTCAAATGTGATAAGATAAGAATGACTAAACTGTTGGACAACGTTCAGTATGTAGATATATTTGTACAAGTGTGGGAAATTCCAAATAACATAAAACATGCTGCTGCAAAGGAGACGGTTGATAAAATATTTTTCAGTTTAGCAAAGGGCGATTCAACTTTTTTACCTTTCACTCTAGCTCCAGCGTCGGCCACTTGAGAGAAAGTTAAAGGACAAAGTCCACCTCTCAGTAAATGAATTGCAAGTTGTGAAACATCAGTCACAACCATTGTCTGCAATGTTATAACGAAAGAGGCGAACGCCGGGCAAACGACACCACAAAGTGTACACGTTTTCCCCTGTGCGATGCAACAACTATGTACATTAATCCCATGGCAGATTTGGGATTTTCCAGTTTTCAAAGCTGTGCTCCCTGCACTGATGTCACGTAGCTGCCAGATAAGTGAATATAGTCTTTAATCTTCTGACAACATTGGAATATGTTTTGTATCCCTGTCATTCTAGCTATTTATTTAGTGGTGATGAAGTGGCTCTCCTTCACCAAACCATGTCCTGTACATCTAAGCAGGATTTCACAAACCCTTCAAATTCCTTCATATCAAGTGAGAACATTTTTACAGGCCTCTTGCAAAAGCATAACATCCAGCTGCAGTTAATTCAGAACTCGTTCTGTACTGTTTGTCTTCAGTTTTTCTTTATGTGCCTTTCGTGTGTCCTTTATGTTTCTCGTCCTCGTCCAAAGCACCATGAATTGCCTTGTTATTGCAAGGTGCTTACCTTGCCTTTGAAGGATCAATTATTTAAAGAATCACGTTTACAACCCACTGTCAGCCAATCAGCCTCTTTCACTGCAAAATCAGAGGTTAAAGACTAGTAACGGTACACTGACGCGATCATTTGCTGAAGCAGAGGGACGGACTGTATAGCCTCGCCTTACATCAGGAGCAGGACTACAGGTACTGTCGCTGATTTATTTCTTTTTCCTTGATATGAGGCTGCAAATGGTTTCCAAGGAAGCAAGAACCTACTCCACGCGTCACTGTTACATAAACTCCATTATGCAAGCACAAGCACGAGTGACTTAATGGGAATTTTGATATTTAAATAAGCACTGATTTGTCAGTGTCCTGACAAATCAGTGCAAACCAGAAAGAGCACTCAATGCTGCTGTTTCTGTTTTGTGTGCAGCATAAACTAGGCAGGGCGAACGGAGGGAGGGACAGCAGTGTGTTGCAACTGGGGCTGATACAGTTTGCGTGAATGAGGGAGAACTGCCTTATCCAGCTGTGAAGAGAAGAAGAGGAATCAAGGTGAGAAAGGCTTTTCTTTTGCATTCTGTTGGGGAGTATGGCACTCAGCTTTGTCTTTCTGCTCATTGCAAATATACACAAGAGCTATAAAAGAAAAGTTATTAGAGTGTGGATAAGGAGCAATGAAGCTGCCACTGCATACATGATTTGCTGTAAGACCTGTAAAATCTCTAATGGAGCCTCACCATCTTGCCCTTACAGCCATGAAGTATCTCTGCCTGCTGCAGCTCGTGTGCTTGGCTGGTTGCATTGCTTCCAGATCCAGAGAATGGGCTCATCATGGTGCGCCCATATTTGCTGACCTCACGGTGCACGAGATGAAAGCTGTGCGGGCCTACCTGCACGGTATTCCAGAGATGGGGCTTACTAACGCTCGTAGCAGGGCTCTGAATAAGAACAGTATCCTACTGATGGAACTCCATTTACCCAAGAAGCATGAGGCCCTAAAAGCTCTGGACCGTGGACACGCCAAACCCCCACGCCAAGCTCGGGTCATTATCCAGTTTGGAAACCAGGCCCAGCCCAACATTACCGAGTATATTGTCAGTCCTCTGCCGTCCCCAACATCCCACGAAGTCAAGACTTTCAAAGGGGCAAAGCCCGTAACGTTTGAGTCCAGACCTATTACTGTGGTAGAGTATGACCATATCAATGACATCCTCAAGAAGATCTCAAACAAAGCTCACAAACTCCTGTTTGAGACCACAGGAGGGTTTTCTTATAGCAACTGCTCTAACCGTTGCCTGACGTTCTCAGACATAGCCCCTCGCGGGCTGGATCCAGGGGAGAGGAGAACCTGGATCATGTTGCAGAAGTTTGTGGAAGGTTATTTCATCCACCCAATTGGATTTGAGGTACTCGTCAACCACCAGGACCTGGATCCAGAAAAGTGGACTGTTGAAAAGGTTTGGTACAACAGCGTGTATTTTGACAGCGTCGAGGAACTGGTAGAAAAGTACGAATCAGGGGAAGTGGAAAAGCTGAAACTACCTGATCACAGCGATGACGACTTTTACTCTACCTACATACCTCGCGGTCAGATCAACACTCCCACGAATATCCATGGGCCAAAGCTCGTTGAGCCTCAGGGGCATCGCTACCACATCGATCGCAACTTTGTTGAATATGCAGGATGGTCTTTTGCATATCGAGTCCGCTCATCTGCTGGGCTGCAAGTCTTTGATCTCCGTTTCAACGGAGAAAGAATCGCCTATGAGATCAGCCTCCAAGAAGCTATAGCCTTCTATGCTGGTGATACTCCTGCAGCCATGCAAACAAAGTACATCGATGCAGGTTGGGCAATGGGCACCTCGACTTTTGAGCTGGCACCAGGAATTGACTGCCCAGAAATTGCCACTTTTATTGACCTTTACCACTACTTTGATACAGACAAGCCTGTGCGCCATAAGAACGCTCTCTGTATTTTTGAGATGACAATGGCTATGCCTCTGAGGAGGCATTTTAATTCCGACTTTCAGGGGGGCTATAATTTCTTTGGAGGGCTGGAAAACACTGTGCTCGTGCTGCGGACAACCTCAACAGTTTACAACTATGATTATATCTGGGACTTCCTCTTCTACCCGAATGGGGTGGTCGAAGTGAAGGTCAGTGCCACTGGATACATCCACGCCACTTTCTTTACACCTAACGGCCTTCACTATGGTTCAAAGGTGTACAACTACGTGCTGGGTAACCTGCACACACACCTCATCCATTATAAAGTGGACCTGGATATTGATGGTGAGTATCATAGTGAAGTCACGTGATTTTTTTCTGTCTATCCTGCGACTAATTTAAGCATAAACACATTCTCTTTTTGCTTGCACACCCCCATAGAAACTGCTCAAATACAGAAATGAAAATAAATGCTGAGAATTAAGAGAACAAGACGCTTTGTGAAGTTGTTTGGCTTTATTATTCTAACACACACAGCACAATGTGGCCTCAGTTCACTGATAATGGCAAAAAGGCACCTCTCTCTGAGCTATGACTAAGCCTTTTACAGATGCCGTGCCAGATAAATAGGCTTTGAGGACTTTACCCATCATTTGATCTTGGCTACGCGACACGTTTAAGTGAATAACTAACAACATCTTGTATTGATGTGGACAACTCTGTTACACCTAGAGATTTCTCATGCAAAATCAATATTTTTGTAGAGGCATCACCAGACCAGACTCTCCTGACAGCTCTTTCCCCTCTCAGGTCGAGAAAACAGCTTTGAGACACTGGATCTCAAATTTGTGAACTTCACAAATCCGTGGAGCCCAAAGCATTTCATCGTCCAGTCCAAGCTCCACAGGACAGAACACAGGACCGAGCGATCGGCCGCCTTCCGCTTTGGCAAAAAGTTTCCCCGCTACGTGCACTTCTACAACCCCAATAAGAAGAATAAATGGGGCCACCAGAAGGGCTACCGGATTCAGTTTAACTCACATGCACACAGTGTCCTCCCGAGAGGCTGGAGAGAGGAGAATGGCATCAGCTGGTCCAGGTAGCATGTTGTTTCCTTGACTAGGTATAATCAGTTATTCATTTCTATGCATAAAAACAACTTGAAAAAACCATAAAGATGTTAGAAATGAATTGATGAGCCAGGCAAATGTGCTGATACAGGTGAAATCACTGATCACAGTGTATGAATGAGGCCAGCTGTGGTACTTTCCCACTTGGTCTTTATGTTGAGAATGAGAAAAATACTCATTATTTCCTCCTGGTGGAAATGCTCTGAATGTAGCCACTGTGCATCTTCGTGCTGAACTCACATACTTGGCATTCATCTAACTCGCTGTATGATTCTCCCAAATCCACACCTGTGACTCCTTTAACATACAAATATAAAAACGTACCACTCTTACAGACATTACTACAAGTTCATACAAGTAGGTGCTCACAGCACAAGGCGGCACTTTGTCTCTGTGGTTTCTTCACCTGTCATCTGTCAGAATGACAGACAAATGTTTCCTGGTGAAATGTTTCCGCCTAGATATCCTCTGGCTGTGACACGTCATAAGGATAGCGAAGCTACCAGCAGCAGCATATACACCCAGAATGACCCATGGGAGCCTGCGGTGTCCTTTGAGAACTACATCCGCAACAACGAGGACATAGTCAATCAGGTGCAGTAGCAAACCTCGATCCACGTATACCTTATTGTCCCATATTTCCACACTGTGCTAACCTCAGCATGAAGTTAAACTGAGAGCTTTCTCATCGAAAATAAACCTGAAATATATTCCACAGAAAAAGCCAACATTAATAATGTTGTTTAAATCTACTTTTTTAGGACAAACACATCTCAGTGCTCGCTAACAGGTTTAGCAAGCTCCAGTAGCTTAACCGATACAGTCACCTATCTCAAATGTAATTCACATCCTGTTTTTACTGGTTTCAGAGAGTAACTATGTAATGAGTCACAATACACTGATGGACAGCGTCCTTCTAAGAGTTTATGTCGTTAGTTTAGCTTTTCTCTTTTCAAAAGAATCATTCATCATCACAGTAGCTCAAGAATGACACACGTTCTTTCGTTTGGCCTTTAAGTAGATAAAAAACAGCTAATCTGAGCACTATAGTAAAAATTCCACGGTCGTGTTTACTCTTCTGCATGCAGGACCTGGTAGCCTGGGTGACAGTGGGTTTCCTACATGTGCCTCACTCAGAGGACATCCCCAACACTGCAACTCCGGGAAATGCCGTGGGCTTCTTTCTCAGGCCTTTCAACTTCTTCAATGAAGACCCTTCCGTGGCATCCAGAAGCACTGTCATTGTCCGGCCAGGCCAAGACGGCAAGCCCAAGATCCAGAGATGGACACCCGAGGTCATAGGTCACTGTGTGACAGATCAGCCTTTCTTCTACAACGGCACTTATGCAGGAGTCTAAAAGTGGTTGACACATATCATCTTTATTAAAGAAAACTGAAACAATTGCATAAATGTACATGTAGTCACAGTAATTTGTTGCCAGATTATAAAAGTGGCACTTAAATTCTATTCTGTGTTTCATGCAGTCTTGTTTTTTACTGCCTCAAATGAAGATCAAATGAGCTAAATATTAAAGTATGTATAACACCAGCTCGACCCACTCATGTAATACGGCAGTGGTGTAGAAGCTGAGCCTCGAGAGCTCTGATAATCCTCCGATGCGTCGCCATGGATGAGGTTTAGCAGCAGCGGGTATCCAGGATGCTGGATGCCCTGTATCCGCCCTGCTTGGTCTGAACTGCTACCCCCTCAGCGTGCTCTGCTTGCCCCCATGTCGGGAATGTTTTTGCTGAAAGACAAAAGGCCCCAGAAAGCAAACAGCCTGATTCCAGATCGTTCCCGGCAAACAGTGTGGGATACCACCTAGCTGCGGCGTTGCCCTTGGGAACCTGGCTTTCCATACAGTGCACATGTATCAGCAGCACATGTAAATGTGTTGGCCTTGTGTTATGGCATTTAAAAAAGTGCTACATAAAACTTCTTTAAATCATATTGTGTTTGATTTCATTTTGATTCAAACTGTTTACACTCAAGAGCAACCAATAAAAACAGGTGTTAAAACTCAATTCAACTCAATTTTATTTATGTAGCGCCAAATCACAGCAACTTTTGTTGTATCCATTGTATCCAACAATTGTATCCATTGTCATGTTTGATATATAAAAAAGTATCAAAATGCGTTTGTCTGAAAGGTAAACTGTGGTTTTAGTTTGGGGAAAAGGTATCCAGACAACTGTCGTGAGGGTTTTTGCATTTGAAAAGGAAAAAAAAGAGAAAACATTTAATGTGTGTGTGCTGATGTTTAACAGGGCACACGGTAAAGGAGGCACGAGTGTGAAAGCTGTGGACAGCGTTAGAGGAGGGGACAGAGGAGCAAGCATTCCTACAGCTATCCCCATAGCAATGACAGCTATAACATCTGCAGTACTGAACAATAACAGTGTGAAATTTGATTTCACACATTCCTCATGTAAAATTTATGCTTTCTTTGTTTCTTTTTCTTTCTGAAAGTACAGTTATACAAGACCCATGTGTGCTAAAATCTCTATATGAAATACCACGTTACTGTAAACAAAGGGTCAATCTGAATTTTAATACCTTGAAGGGAAGCCAACAAAAAATGAAACGATGAGAAGAAATGTGACATATATTTTGTTTCTTTATTACAACAATAAGTAAAGTATTAGTTGCTGAGAATAAAAACTCTCATTACTGTCGTTTAACAAAGAGAGGGAGATGCTGACCCGTTGCCATCTAGTGGTTTCTTGAATAGTTGTTCTGCTTCACGAGAATCATGACGTCGGGGTTGGATCAAAATGCTGACCCAGATGAGGCATAAAGCCCAAACTTCTTGTCTTATCTCTGATTTCTTACATTGCAGCGTTTATCCTGTTTTTCCTCTCATAACATCATGTTTCTCATTTTTTGGTCTCATCTGTCCAGAAAGACATTTGTTGACACAGCCCTGTGATCTTTGCCATCATCCATCAGAGGCCTTTGGTTGTTTACAGGACGTTGTGTGTTCCTGTGACCTTTCAGAAGATTAAACTTGTTGTTCGAGCATGCATGCAGATCCCTTTGGGACCCACTTTTACCTTTGAGATTCCCTTAGTTCTTCATGGCTGTTATGTAAATTTGAAGTTTCGTGAGGTTTTAATTTGCTTTTGCAAAGGAGCCAGATGTGCAACAGCAGTCTGTGTGCCTTTTGACCGAGAAGAATAACAAGCACAGAAGAAATTGTTCTGTTATCGACTTGCTGTGGTCACAGAATATAATCAGAGCATTCAGTGGAAAAGATAACTTGTACAGGTGAGTACATCGTGTGTTGAAAGATTATATGTTGACATGATGCTATGGATCAGATTCAGTCAGGACAGCGCCGCACAGGAAGTACACTCCTTCCTGTTGATCACTCACTGATCACACAGTTACATCCCGTTTGGCACAAAGAACAGATCTAAAAATCTGGATCGGTTTAATTTCTGTCCTTTCTGTGTTCCATGCGGAAAGCAGATGAAATCTGTAACTTGTCTTTCATCTTGGAGGGTTTGTATTCATCACATTTAGGTATAAGATAAGATAAGATAAGATAAGATAA
>NW_005187592.1:619086-625347 GCF_000239375.1 Pundamilia nyererei
CTCATGGTTGAATCAAATCTTTATTTAATAATAATAATAAATCTGTATTTAGCATCAACACTTAGTTCATACATAATCTACGCAGATGAAGTCCATCATACAATCCTGTTCTGTTGCCTCCGAGGTGACCAGGATGTCGACCAGGAAGTAGAGCAGGTCATCTACTCATCAGAACGTTGGCGGTTTGATCCCTGGCTGCTCCAGTCCGCATGCCGAAGTTTCCTTAGGCAAGATACCGAACCCCGATCATTTGAATGTGAATGTTACACACTCCACTCTTGATGAGAAGCTTGGGCTCGGGGGAGCCCTGATTGTCCTGCAGAGACATTTGCTGCCGGATACTCGATGGTCAGTTCGTGTGCTTGGAGACACTCTCGATGGAGGACACTGAACGAGAGCTACCATTATGAACCATGATAACAGAGCTCTGGCTGATCGGAGCTGCCTCTGACCTGGCTTATCGAAGAACAAAGAAAGCGGTTACAGCTTTCCAAAGCCCCACTAGGCTCGCCGACATGGTTGACGATGGGCAAGCTGTGAGTACTCAGACTGTGTTTCTGGAACACCATATGGGAAGCTCACGGCTTTGCGATGGGAAATAGTTAGACCTGGTGTCTGCATTAACCCAAACAATCATCTCCCTCACTCATGCAGCTCCTGAACAACAAATTCTTGTCCCTGATAACCGGACTATGTTTAGTCTCTCTGACCTGATCCTTCAAGGACACCTGGCTTGGCTGAAGGACTGCTGACTTTTGCTCAACCAGGTGAAAGGACACTCTCCCTCAAGTTGAACACAGGATACACACACACACATACACGTGTACACTGACACAGATGCACACTCACTCCCTTCCCTATTCCAAACGCCCTGATGCTTGGCCCCCATCTGATGCAGACGGCGGGTCAGCTGGACCTGGGCAGAGATGCCACGACTCGATGCTGCTGTCTACATTGGCTTACTCTAGCCCTACTCACCCAACCCTGTTGCTTGTCACGTGTTTTCATGGTGTCACGGTGTGAAGATTCATGTTTTCTGTTCTCATACTGATCCCCTATCAGGAGCTCAGTTCTCTTTTTTTCTCCTCTCCTGTTTTTCTATACCTTACCTGTTCTGACCTGTCTCCACAATGTGATGTTTGTGTAATGTATGCATGGTTGGAAGAGGTCCGATTTCGCTACAGGCAAATAAAGGCTTCATCATCATCTTCAAAAGAACAGAAAAAAGCGCTTGTATGGATGGGTGTTGAATGGGTGAATGAGGCACACCATAAAAAGAAATACACTAATGAACCATCAACCACTTACTCCTCCCTTACCAATGAAGCAACAAGGCTGAGGTGTAATGTTCCTCCCTAACCTAATGTTCTGTGAAATAGAGCGTTGCACTTCCTGATTGACTGCTCTTATTGGCTGTCAGATAAAGGTGATGTTCAGTCGCATCTTTCACCTCTCCACGAAATTGGGATAATACAGAATAAACAACTAGATTTCTCCTCGTTTCCTCTACACATTTCTCAGTCTTTTCTCATAGAGATATGTGAGAGGCAGTACAAAGAACACAGCTACAGTTGCTTTGTTTGTTTGTGTGTGTGTGTTTCGGCGTACAGATAGACTGGAACCTCATGTAGTCCCCCTGTTGGCCAGTGGGGGGCAGACGTACATTCTCCAACCTGCATTGTTCCCATTTCAGGTGAAGAAGAAGATGGTTACTGGGGTAACGTCAACATCATCTCGAGCCGCTGACTTTCTTCCAGCTAGCGTTTCATTCTTTTTCGTTTATTTCTCTTTTCAGGTAAACCGCCGCACGCCTGCTTCGACTGGAAGTTATACAGGCGTATAAAACAGACCGCAGAGAGACCATTTTCAGGTAAAAAGCTGCGTTATCTCACGGCTAACGCCGGGACGTTTACCGAGGCTTCCGTAAACGAAGCTAAGCCAAAAAGTGTCAGCTAACAAGTTAGCAATAGCCGAACTAAGCTTCAAAATTGTAGGTTTTAACAGACTGCGCGGTCATAACGATGCACAGCTGCCGGTACAGCGATGCGGGTCAGTGTAATGTCAGTGCAGCGTAGATGCAGTGTTGGTGCACACGAAACAAATCATGTTTCTAAATCAAAGTAAACATGTGACATTTGTTATTATTTAGAGTTTGGTTTAATCACCCCGAGGAGCTTCTTTCCTCTTTTTAGCAGCGTGCACATCTTTATTTCCTTTACAAGCTCTGTGTTACTGTGAGGTACAAATCAGTCCCTTTATTGCCTTCAGCCTTTCGCTACCACTCCTGATCACGTGACCGCCTGATCTGTTGTGCTAGTGAAATCTAAAGTGGAAAATGTCAGTATATGAATCAACAGGCACCACGGGGTTAAAGGTTATTCTTTAGTGTCTTCAAGTGTGGCCCTTTTATTTCACCAACAAGCACCGAACTGTAACAGCATCAGGAAATGAGGTGGTTACTGTTGCTCCAAGGCAACAGGAACAGTAACAGACTGAACTAAATTAAATAATACAATAAATTACAAAGTTAAAAATATAGGAAATAACATAAAAATGGCTCAATCCAGCCAGCAGCTCCACATGTCTGATTTGTTACTCAGTGTTCCTGTTTGTGTGTCCACGGGTTTTAGGCATCATGGCAAGCCAGCGGCCTCCATCCAGCATGGGCCGGCCGATGAGCCGCAGCGGATCTGTGGTCCCTGGTGCTGGGAGACCCCCTACAGCTATCCAGCCTCCTCCTACTGCTATGCGTGTTGCAACTGGGGTTAGCCATCAGCAGCATGGATACGCTGTAGCTTTGAGATATTATCAGTCTGAGTGTGTTATGTTCAGTCTGATTCTGATTCTGTGTGTTTCTGCACGCCCAAGAAATGAGTGCCAGGTTTTACTGAGCCTACGTGTAACACTATAGACCAGTTTTGGCAAGAAAAAAGACCAAAAATAAGATGGACATTGTGCTTATGATGCATTTTCATTGCATCATGCTTCTTTTGTAATCTTGTGTTCTGAGTACAGACTCTGTTTTCCCCTCCCTACATGTGTGTTGTATCTAATATGAGGTTTAGAGAGAGTAACATGGTTATTGTCAGATGTCCTTTAGATATCGTGATAATATTGTCACTGTGAATTCTTTCAGCTAAAATAATTTCAGAGTGAAAATGCAATTTTGTGACAGCCACAACTAAGGCACTGCATTTCCTCTTCCAGATGGTCCCAGGGACCAGTGCTCATCCAGGTTTGAGGGGTGGCATCCCCGTCACCACCCCCGGAGTCCTGACAGCACAGATCAAAGTGACTGAGAGGCCGGTCACCCAGCAGGGGCTCAGTGGGATGAAAACTGGCATGAAAGGTATGTTTTCTTCTTGGATATTTTTCTGATTGTGTTTAATATATAAATAAACCTGTGACCTCCCTCCCACATTTCCTTTACCAAAGGGCCTCAGAGACAGATTTTGGACAAGTCCTACTACTTGGGTCTTCTCAGGTAACACATACTCACTGGCATTAACAGTAACTACTTATGTCAAAGTAAAGGAGTGCACAAACCGTAGGTCAGCTAGACCGCTTCACAAAAGATGCAAACATACTGAGCACATCACATTTCTTAGAGTTGGTCTTGAGTTAAAATGTATTTTCTATTTTCACCATAGATTCAAATGTGGTCTTTTTACGCTGCTCGTGAAAAATTCTATCGATGTGAAATTTGTTCTTCTGTCAGGAGTAAGATCAACGAGTTGACCACAGAGACCAGCAGACTGCACAAAGAGATTGAGAGCTACAACCAGGAGAACTCCGTCTATCTCTCTTATGAAAAGAGGTGGGTGGTGTTCTTCTTCTTTTATGACCAAGTTTCTGTCTTCATTCCCGTCTTTAACAGTTATAGTTGAGTGAAAGATGAAATCCACTGAATCCAGATGAACTCTGTATAATGTCCCCGTGATGTGTGTCTGCTGCAGAGCTGAAGGCCTCGCTGCTGAGATTAAGGATATGCAAGGCCAGCTTGCTGACTACAATATGGTAAACGGCAACAATGTTGTTAAACACTGAAAGATTGTATCCACTTTTTCACTGTGTTGTTGAGGAATGTCTAGCTTAAGCAGTCGGCCATGATGACTTAAAATAGACGATGTAAACTTCCCACTTCAGGGACAGTAACTATTTGATTGCAGGTGTTACGATGTTATGTTTGAGAGCAACTGCACATTTAAAACCTTTATACTGGTGAGGTTGTGTTTTTAGTTTTCAGTGAATGCGTTAAACACTGGACTCGTTTTTACTTCACTTTTGTACATTTTTATTGTGTTTCCAGCTTGTGGACAAGCTCAACACCAACACAGAGATGGAGGAAATGATCAACGACTACAACATAGTAAGTAATCCGTCAAAACAATATAAAAGGCTTTTTCATGAACTGGAAATATAGGGGAAAACTCTCCCTTTAACTTTTTGATCTTGTGTTTAGTTGAAAGCCGAGAATGACAGCGAGGCAGAAAGCATCGATAACATCTTCACTGAGAGGAGAGAGTAAGTGCACGTGTTCTCCATTAGACAGTTTTATGTTCACAAATACACTTTAACGTATTTATTTTGTGAAGTATCATTTTCAGAATGAAGTACTAGGACATTATTTCATTTAGCCTGATGGCTAGTTTTCATGTGAGTCATAAAACATTTAAAAAGAATCAGATATGTGCAGGTATGAGACTTTTGAACACAAACACAACAGGAAACGACTGCTTGTTATGTAAAGATGAAGCAGCAGTGGAGTTTTCTTAATAAAAATAAATGCCGTGTAGATCCGTGAGCAAACAAACACGTGGAGTGTTTTTTACCTGAAACACTTGCAAACTGTTTTCAAACCACCGTAAATTGAGGTTTGTATAACGCTGCACATTGCTGCTGGTGTTGTCGAGTCATGAAGAGGTAAAAACTCTTGTAAACCATGTGACTTCATCGTTCTAGTGCCGTGCAAACAAGGAGAAAGCTGTCGATCTAACTGGGCGCTCACACACAGATTACAGGAAGTGTTCTGTACTTGAATATTGTTCTTCTAGTGGTCAAAAAGTGGAGTTGGGGTTGTTGCAGACTCCTCGCAGCTGACAACAGTGTACTAATGGAAGTATCCGGGCAACAATGCAGGCCGTGGAGTTAAGAGCCTGAATTTGTGAGATGTTGCAAAGAAGCTCCTTCAGTGACCAACAGTACAGCTCTCACACAATGAATTTGTGACCCGTGAAATGATAATACTCAGCGGTGTTTATCAAACAGCAAGGTTGCCACTGAATGGATTGTATTGTGTTTGTGGTTTGCTTTCTTATCATCGTGCATGTCACTCTTCTCTCCTGATATATGGATCCTCAAAGTACTCCTGCTCCTCCTGCTCCTCGTCTATCTGTCTGTTCATTGGTTCAAAGCTGAATGTTTGATGGGTCGGGTGTCTTCCCGTCGCCGAGAACTCTGTTGACACAAAATCCTCGTCGCCCTCCTCGACTTCTTGTTGTAACTGCCGATGCCTGTAGTTGTGGAGGAGCTTGTACCAGGACGGCCCCTTGACGGCACACACGATGAGCATGGAGGTGGCCACTGCCAAGATTGCGACGGATGCTGTGAATTTCCACGTGTTGCCGAGCGCAGGAGTCGGGTCTAGTTTGGGTTTGAGGATGGAGACGGGGTTATAAGCTTGCATTTGTGCGTCCACATATTTAAGTGGAGAAAATGATCTGCAGCTCTCGATGTCGTACCTTTGCTGGTGCTGTTGTTCTGACCGGTTGACTGTGTGGTCGTCATAATAACTGATGGGCCCGACGTCTGTTGAGGGTGGACCGGTGTTTTTGGTTTCTGAGGGTCTGGAGTGACGCTGGGTAATAATGTGGAGTACAGTGCTGCAGCATTAAGAAGCTCTCGTCCAGCCTGCTCTGCTGGAGATGCACAGATGACCTGTGGTCCTCCTGCAGCCACACACCATTTCCTTCAGTACATGCTCTTTAAGTTACTAAAGTTAGAGAACAGTCTCTTCACATAGAAAGGGATTTTAAACACTGGCCTCATTATCTCTCTATACTACACTCCTACTTGTCTCTACTTGTACTTGTTTTCATTCAAAGTAGTGTTTTTGGCTTTAATACTGGGATAAATCTTTAAGAATGATGTGAAAATAATGTAGTTCACTGATTGATCCAAGAGGATCACTGAAATCTGCAACATGGGACATATGATTTAATAATCAAGCTACCAACATTTTCCTTTAAGTAACCAGACCAT
>NW_005187592.1:625609-673332 GCF_000239375.1 Pundamilia nyererei
CCAGACCATTCCTGACCCACCACCAATCTGGTCATGCCGAACGATGTTACAGGCAGCATAACGTTCTCTACAGCTGCTCCAGACCCTTTCACATGTGTCACGTGTCCTCAGCACACTCATGAACTGTGTTTGTGTTCCTTTCTCTTTTTGAGCAGTGTTTATAGTTTTCAAACTGCTGTCATTGACTCATTAGCTCCCAGAAAGGGTCACAGGTCAGCCAACATTTAAAACTGTGTGATGAAAACTACTACCCATGGTAACATTTGCTGCATCGATCTGTCCAATGATGGTCAGCAGTGGACAGGAACAATTCCAGGGGTTTCCCTGTAGGTTCAGTACCTGATGGGACCAGACAGAGCGAGGTAAATGAAATAATAACACATCCTGTACAGGAAACGCTTACATGTGCAGCCGTAAATCCCCATACACATGCATGCATTTCTTTATGTATGTCATGTCTAGATTAGTTCTAACCAAACTCTAAGTTAGCAGATTCTTTTTGAAATGCTTGTTTTACCTGTAACTTGTTCAGCCCACTGATCAGCTGTGCAGGGAGGCTTGTTAGCAAGTTGTGGGTCAGGTCCAACTCTGTCAGGACCTCCAGGTCACTGAAAGCCTGAGGGTCAAGGCTACAAAAAACAGCACAGCAGAATTATATTACACTTGATTACATACCACACTGTACTTAGATATATTGCTAACATGCAACAGTAGTAAGTTTTAACAAGTATGCACCAATATCAAAATCAAACCAGTTTAATGGTTGGTGTTTAACACACAGTATACTTAAAGCAGCTAACTAGCATTTAGCTAGAAGTTAGACTTTGCTAGCCTACTGACCTGCTGATGTTGTTTCTGGCGAGAGACAGCACTCTGAGGTTTGGTACCACAGAGAAGTATTTGGCTGGAATAGCAGTGATCCAGTTAGCATCCAAGTGAAGCTCTACCAGGCTGGGATAGCTAGCTAGTGCTTGCTGGTCCGTGTTATTCAGAGTAATTAGGTTCCCTTCAATCATCAGTTTGGTAACATTTACATTTTCAGAGTTTTCAGGGATGACTTGAAGATGTTTGTTGGTGAAGTTTGCTGTCAGCTGATGGGTGGAACAGGAACAATTCACTGTCTCATTATTTTTCACTAGCCCTGCAGTGAGCCACAGCAGGAGGAGAGGCTGCCAGCACCTCTCCATCACACCACACTGAAAGGAAATGGATACAAAGTCCTGTAACCAACACGTGACAGAGAAAACACGCTCATTTCTTAACAAAACCAGTAATTAATTCATTTTCTGCCTGGTAGAATTCAGCTTTTTGATTGAAAAAGCGTTACTACGGCACAGATATCGACGGTTGCAAATTATGTAGTTGGACTAAAATAATCTGACTAACATCAACTCCATTTATACACAAGGTTTGCATAAGTTACAGTTATTTAGCCTGTCAGTAAAATGTATTTTCTGAAATACATGTTTAGCTCCTCCCCCTTTAAGCCAGCGTTCTTTGGATTGGCGGTGCCTCTTAAAAACAAGGTTGCGTGACACGGTAGCACCTGAAGACCACAAAGAGGTGCAAAATCTCAGTGTATGCTGTGAAAAGTGTGCAGGGGTTAAAAGTGTGAGACAAGATTTTGTAAATAAGTATTGGCCAATGTTTACACTAAGCACAGCATGTCATGAGGACAAATACTCACAAATACTACGAGTGATACAAAGTGCCATAAATGTGCATTCTAAGTAATGGCCAGCAGGGGGTGCTGCAGAAAGTCTAATATATGGTGACAGTAAAACAGTGCTTGCGTCTCTTGATCACTGACCTTATTATCACTTTCACGATAAGCTGATAGTCTCAAGACTACACTGATTTTTCAATGATGGCCCCTTAGAATCAAAAAGCAGGATAAAACTTTACCACCACGTCCGTGTGTGCCTGTTACCAAACAGCAGCATGGTGACAGCTTGAGGCTTTACAACATTCTGTTTAAAGTGTTTGATTCAAACAGCAGGTAGGCGGAGCACAGCTCGCTGACATGACTGTACCTGTTCTCACTGACATCACAAAGAGCAGAAGGAAAACAACTGTTCAGAATCTGATGAAAATACCCTTTAGAGTCGGGAGCTATTAAGCCATCTAACCTGAGGATAAAAACATTACCCATCATTGCACGTCATGTTCCTCTTTAAACATACGACTCAGCGTTGGACTCCATTAACAGAAAACATTATGCCCTCATATTTCTATGTGAATTCTTTGTATGTGCAGTGAACTGAGAAATCGGGCACTTTGCAGCATGAGCCCGAGGTCAGAGTACAGTAGAGATAAAGCACCGTGTGAGGGAGTGAGTGCACACTGATGCTGGAGTGTCTTTTTCACGTCTTACAGAGAAAAGAAACTTCAGCGCACGTCTTCTTTTAAAGGAGACGTGTAGAAACGTGGCTGCTGCCTAACCTCGCACTTCTGCGTCTCACAATCACAATTCCTGTCTGGTTTTCACACTGTTTCTCTTTATACTTGTTGTGTAATCATCTTTTACTAATGAAAAGTAGCAGAAGAATCTTACCTGTTCTTCTACACGCACTAAGGTGAACCTTTAGTCCTGTGTTACTCTCACGCAGTCAGCGTACGAGTGACCTTTGTTCCTTGTAAAACAAGTGTGCACTCTGTGCTAACTGTTTATGATTGATCAAGTTGGTCCTCCCATCTTTGCTGTCTTCCTTCTTCCGCCTACAAGTATCTCTTAGGTTACTGTTGGAAATGGCTCATCTAAATATATATGTGAACTAGTTCAAGGTATAATTCTGCAAATGACTGAATATGATTAATGACAAGCATTTTAGTTCTTTTAATGACCTCTTCTTACGGAGAGATGACGGCTGAATGGAAAAGAAAGCATAAAGTAAGGAGAAGAGTGTGAAAGATCAGACGGAGTAAAGGAAAAGTGGATGAAAAGCAGGTAGAAGATGAAAGAGGCCAGTGTTGCTGCTGCTTCGTCTCAGCAAACATACCTGTGCGCCTGTGTGTACTCTCACTCTTGATATTGTAAAATGTTTCAGCAACATTTGCAAACTATTGTAAACATTGTAATGATTAATAGTACTGTGAAAGTGAGCAGGCACACCAGCAGCAGCAGACTGGGTTACATACAGCTGAACAAGAACTCCCACATTCCTACTCTTCCATTGAAGTTCTGCTGGAGGTTTCTTCCTGTTAAAAGGGAGTTTTTCCTTCCCACTGTCGCCAAAGTGCTGCTCATAGGGGGTCATGTGATGGTTGGGTTTTTCGCTGTATCTATGAAGCGCCTTGAGGTGACTTTTGTTGTGATTTGGCGCTATATAAATAAAATTGAATTGAATTGAAGTAGAGACTGATGGAAATGTGATGGAGCTGCATTGCAGCCCGACTGCACCGTCTCTGGGAAAGTCGGGTTTCAGCACAGAGGAGGGAATGTTGAGACTGGAGGAGCTGATCTACATCACAGGGGTCAGGTTCAAGTGTAACCATATGATGTGAATATTCAAGAGTTTGGTGCTGTAGTCTTCCTCCACCAGTCCCACAGCAGGGGTGTCAAACATAAGGCCCATGGGCCAGGATCAGCCCTCCAAAGTCTTCAGTCTGGCCCACTGTGGAAAATGTGAAGGAGGGCATAAATCTTCTACGGTGGGGACGGGCTCCATGACCACGTACTGTACCAAAGTAAATAAGTCGTAGATAAAGCAATAAACGGCAGAAAGTTCCTCGTTTTTCGCTGGCTGCTATAGAAATGTATCGTTCTTATGTTCGATTCACCAGAAACAGAAAAAGGACAAAAATGTTCATTGTTGAATTACAGGACAGTCTGCACAACACAGAACCTAATTTAACTTATTTATGGTTTAGCTCAGTGGGATGATCAGGAGGTCATACGCCGTGTGGCCGGAGAGCGGTAGGCCCGGGTTTGAGTCCGAGCCGCACTAAGCTGCATGTCCCCCCCCACACACTCATGTCTCTATGGAATAAGGGCTGAAAAGGCCCCAAAATTAAAAAGAAAGCTTATTTGTTTCTTACAGTTTAAGTGCAAAGACACTGAGATGTATTATTGAATTGCATTTGTGTTTTTATGTTAAAATATCTCAGAGAAAGAGGCTTCACTGATGCGGCCGGCTTCACATCATAGTTATGCTTCAGTCCTGTGATGTAGCTGAGCAGGAAACAGGAGGAAGCTTTGACCACCGCTGCTTGATTCTGTCTCCGTTTGTCGTTGGTTGGTGTAGTAAAGAATGAAAATTAATTTAAGAAACAACAACAGTTTTTTAGGTTCTTCGTCTGCTTTGCCTTATTTTTCATGTGGAACGTTTTGCTTGTGCAGTGTTCAGTCAGGGCCTCCGTAGACTCAGAGGAACCCGAGGAGGTGGGTTGCAAAGCAGCTTGTGCATGTGCCACAACTTAAGCAGCTTAGATAGCCTGACCCGATGTTAGCTGATGTGTAGAAGCGTGTCAGCTGATGTGGGCTGTTATTGACCTGTAAACTCTTTGGCTTCCTTTATCTGTCTGCGTGCACTCTGTCCACTCTGTTTGCTCTGCAGGAGAGAGGAGGCAATCAGGGCCATCGAGGAGGAGATCAGGAGAGAGCGGCGCGTTGCTGATGAAGTCGTCCAAGCAATGCCGGCAGCAAAGCAAGAGAAATATTTCACCATGACAACCACTAATGAGGAACTGCTGCAGGTGAAGCTGTAGTTGTTATGGGGAAAGAGGAGATTGGTTCATGTCAGCAGGCATGATGAAATCTCACTCTGGCAAGTACTCAGCTGATTCTTTTGTTTTGCAGGAGCTGACTGTTCTCCAGGAGGAGCTGGACGTGCTAATAACGAGGAAGGAGGACTATGAAGCAGTGAGTCGGGTGGAGGGGGCGGTGTGAGCGAGGTGGAGGAACAGCGTGGCTGCGGGTGTTTTACGTGAACGATCCTCGTTGCAGGAGCTGTCCCACTCTCAGATAAAGCAGGAGATGGTTCGGCTTCATGAGACCTTGTCAGCGCTGGAGGCCAAACGAGACACGATGGAGGCGGAGCAGAAGAGCCTGGGTTCACCCCAGGAAGAGAGAGAGAAGTTATTTAAGCAGGTGTGCGCGCTGGTCATTGCTACATCAGAGGACGGGAGGGATTTGATGAAATATCACAGAAACTTTTACAAACAGGAAATCGATTTGTTTGTGTTCCTGAAACAGGCTTTTACAAGGATATCACATGGATTCAGTTTCAGTCTGGTTGAGTAGTTTTAGTCATGTTGAGGAATTCGGTTCCTCAGCGTTCACTGCCTCCACACATTCAGGGTCTGCACGGCAAAAACCCTCTTTCAGCATTAAAAAGCAACTATAGCTGCGACATTTGGGTCCTGGTACTTTATTTTGTTCTCCGATGTTCTCTGATTAAGTAAACTTAATAACACTGAAGTTTAGATGATCTAATGCTAACCCAGGCTACTGTGCTAATGTGCAGTAGGGCTGTTCTTCATCCTAAACGTGTGCATTGATTCAGAGAGTCAACAGCACCATCATGTGGTCAAACTGATGAATGGATTGTAAACAGCAGTGAGCAGAGCTCCTGAAGCTTGATGTTAGCAGACGTGAAAAACCAAAGACTGAAGCTGTGCTTCTGTTCTCCAGGTGAAAGAGGACAACCAGGAAATTGCCAGCATGGAGAGGCAGTATGTACTCATTACAAGTACTTAGATACTCGTCACTTCTGTGTGTGCGTGTAAGAATATGTGTATATTGTGTGTACTCAGGCTTACGGAGATACGGGACAGGAGAAGACAAATCACAGAGGAGATCCGACACCTGGAGCAGGACTCAGAAGCAGCTCAGGGTAACCCACAGGATGAGGGTGGACTCTAAACCTGAATCACCTTTGATGTGATTTCAATATTCTGAACATTCCTACAGGCGAATGTCAACAAAAATACAGAGAGCTGAAGAGGAAGGAAGAGGAGATCGACCGTGAGTCCCAGTCGAACCGAACACTTGTGACATCGGCAGCATAGTCGAGCTCATTTAAAGTTAAGGTGTTTCGAGAACATTTCCTACGTACTGTGTCCGTTTATTGCAAAAGAAAAAAATGAACACATACAACAGTTAGCGGAGCGACTGAGAGGAGACGGTCAGTCGGTCAGTGTCACAGGCGACTGACAGACACACAAACTGCATCTTGATGTCTTGGACTGTGGGGCAGAGTAGTTGAGCAGATGCAGGCTGACAGGCATGTATTTGTTCATCTGTATAACCAACACTGATGATCCCACATTTGGGAATGTGGGGGCTGATGCAAACACTGCATGTGAAAGCATGAAGCCTAATTGATGACAGTTAGTCACCAAAACACAGTAGTTTGATTTCCACTGTCAGGAGGAACTAGAGGGAACCTACTGTCTACTAGCAGCGCATGGATATAACCTCTGTCCTCTTCTCAGGGTTCCTCGAGTCATTTGAGGAGTCCAGGGCTCAGGAGGAGGAGAGACTAAAGCAGGGCCAGGAGAACATTGTCTCACTCCTGGAGCACTGCAGCAGGGTGAGGAGCACTGATGAAATGGGAGGACAAACACAGCGTGGTCCACTGCACTAACTGTGCATGTCTTTGTAGAACATGTTGCGGCTCCGTCAGGTGGATACAGTGACAGCCAGTGAGCTGAGGGACATGCAGGAAGTGCTGGTAAGCAAGGAGACCGAGGTGGTCCAGTCAGAGAGCACCGCTAGAGGACTGACGACAGGTGGGTGACACGCACACAGTCGGGTTTCCCTCACTTCTAAATTTATTTCTAACCTTAAAGTCTGGAACATTTACGTCCCGACAACACGAGCACTGAACAAAGGCCCTTCTCTGCCCCTGCACAGAGTCCCAGCGCCTGCAGCAGGACCTGGAGAAGGTGCAGCAGCTGGAGGGGAAGATCACAGGTGAGCTGAGCACCCTGCAGGAGCGTGTCAGCACCATGCAGGCTGAGCTGCATACCTACAGGGACCTGGACACCCTCAGGCTCACAGCTGAGGAGAGGAAGAAGGTAACTGCAAACTCTTTGTGCTGAAGGTCTCTTCCTGTTAAAAGGCAGTTCTTTCTCACCACTGTCCCCGAGAGCTTCCATACTGGAGATCAATAATGGACTCCGTTTTAAAAAATGAACTGACTATACTTTGTTTTCTCTCCTTGTGCTGCAGAGGCTGCAGGAGGAGCAGGTGTCGCTGACTCAGCGTCGAGATGCATTTGGACAGCTGCTGGAGGAGATGAACCAGAAACATGAAGCGCTGAAGACCAGACTGCAGGAAAATGAGACTCACGCTCAGGTTAGTCGTGTTTTGGTACACAGGAAACAGACTGAATCTTCTGACTCAGCTCGCTCCTCACCACCTGCCTTCCCGTCTTCAGCTCACAGCAGTCTTGTGTTTTGTGTTGCTTTATGTGTCTGAACGTTAGCTGGCTAACCTGGAGAGGAAATGGCAGCACCTGGAGCAGAACAACTTTGTGATGAAAGAATGTATCCTTTAGAAATATGACGTATGAATTCATCCACACTAGAAGCCCTCTATTCAGTCTCCAGCATCCAGAGAAAGTGAGATTTTTAAACACTGGGACCAGTTCTTTACAGCTTTGGTAGCTTTTGGAGGTAATTAAAGGAGCAGTACTTGTCAGATGTGTGCATACATTTAATTTTATTTTCCAGCTCTCGGTTTGTCTTCTATAAACCTCTGGTCTCTGAGACACCAGGTCTGTGAGCTCAGTGATTTTTCCTTAACTGCAGCGTCAGTCATCGCCTCCAAATCCCAGGAGAGCGACTACGCCTCAGTTGCCAAGAGCGTCTCCCAGCAGGTGGCCGATTACAACAAGAGCCTCATAGAGCTGCTGCAGAACAACATGAGTTAAAAACAAAAGGCTTTATTCATTTGGTTCCAGGTGAAGCTTTCTGACAGGCTCATGGTCATTAAAAGCAAAATGTGTTGATGGTTATACCCAAATAGCTTCTCAGTCATTCAAAGGCAGAGATTGTGCTGCATTCTGACAGCAGCTTCAAGTAGAGATGTAAATGTAAAATGGTGAGCTAATTTAAATGTTCCATAGGTACTGTCTGTTTATTGCAAAAGAAAGAAATAAACATACTACAATTAACTGAGAGACGGAGACATACAGATGCATCAGTTAAACTAACGTACATGTCTAATGCATCATGGGAATCCCCGGCAGCCTACGTCTATTGCAGCATAACTAAGGGAGGATCCAGGGTCACCTGGTCCAGCCCTAACTATATGCTTTAGCAAAAAGGAAAGTTTGAAGCCTAATCTTGAAAGTAGAGATAGTGTCTGTCTCCTGAATCCAAACTGGAAGCTGGTTCCACAGAAGAGGGGCCTGAAAACTGAAGGCTCTGCCTCCCATTCTACTTTTAAATACTCTAGGAACAACAAGTAGGCCTGCAGAGCGAGAGCGAAGTGCTCTAATAGGGTGATATGGTACTACAAGGTCATTAAGACTGTATATAAAAGATGGGCATAGTTTCCAGGTCTAGAAATTGAATGTATAGAAGTGTTTAGGCGTTCCCTGTGCCTGATTTGACACCGTTCCTTCCTGATGAATCCTAAAAGTAATTTGTGCCGCTAGCTGGAATCAAACCAGCAACTTTTTGCTTACCAACTAAAGCTTCTTAAAGACAACAGTCCACCTTTAGTTAGCCTGCTAGCATTCACTGCTACTTTCAAACTATCGAGCTAGTTAGCTGTACAGAAGCTAAAATGTTGACAAAGCTGTATGTTTAACCACAAAGAGACTGATTGCAGAGGTCAGGGTAATCTCGTCTTGTCACAGTAAAAGCTGGAGTTGATCTTGATAATATCTGGTTTTCATGGCTGGTCGTTTACCCAACCAGGAATCTAAACGGTGCATCTTAATGTGCACAGCAAAATACAGGCTGCAGCCAAATCTAAAGGACAGACGGACACGTTTTATTTTTATTTATTGCTTTTAATTACAGAAAAAAAACAGGAACAATTTGCATAAAATCCAAATTCCACTCTAGAAATATTTGACCTTTCTGGTGTGCAGATATCAAAGAGTACAGTAAACATTGATGAACAGTACAGCATTTTTCTAACCATTCAAAGGTCAATAAAATGAAACTTGGGTTTATTTGGTGTCCACAGTATGTACACACATGAATCCCCTCTTCTTCCTCCACATCTTCTCACTGCTTGTGATCCAGAGCAGTGGGATCGTCAAGCCTTGAATGAAAAGGAAGAACTTCAAAGGGAAACATGAATAAAGCCCATCTACAGTTTTTTGTTTTTGTGCATCTCTTTAGCAGTTTTACATGAAATATCTTGTCGTCGCCACCACTTGCTTCTCTTGTCACCCAATTTAAAACATCTGGGGGGGGAGGGGGGATCCAAACATGTATGCATAGATCAACTAATGCACTGACAGCAGGCTGAGCAATGATGGAGGACAGACGCAGCACAAAAACAAGCACCATATCCACAAAGCTCTGAAAACAACCAATGAACAGCCTGAGTGCATCAAATGGCGACCAGAAACTTCAGCGTCTTCATTAATAAATAAAACACTCCTACATTTGTGTTAGCGACGAGTGTTCTCGAACTGATCTCATTTATTTTGTACTGACAACTTAATTGCTTAAATAAATGTTACATATGGAACCCAAAGAAGAGGTGGGAATTATGTTTTTGTCAAACTGCATTTAAAATTCTAATATTAAAATGTGTCAAAGCAAGCTCATCCCCCGCTTTCAACTATAGCCAGCTAGCTGCTTGGAGCAAGAACAGCAATGGTGCTGAAGACATTCAACAGAAATGTGGGAACAGCCTCCTCTGATTATTTATAACCAAGTTTGTTTTACAAGGCAACTCGTGCTGCTCAGTTAAGCTGCCAAGCTTCTGAATGGCTGCTCAAAAGGCTTCAGACGTCACTGGTTAATAAGCTAATGTTAGCTAAACAGAAAACTAGATTATAACCTTATCCAAGTCGTATTACACTAGCAGCTAGATTCAGCATTAGTTACTCTAAGCTGTGCTGACTGACTAATGTGGGCAGCAGTTTGCTTGGAACAGTAAAGACTGATGTCTTAAACGTGCAGTATTACTCTCAGTGGCCATCAGGGGGCGACCACTATGGTTATCGAGTTGTGACGTGTCACCGACAGGTCATCAAGCCGTGTCACAGATTCTCCTCACCTGCCAGTTTGAGGCCCGGTAACAAACATCACTAACCAGTGGGTGATATCACAGTGGGTGATATCACAGTGGGTGATATCACAGTGGGTGGGCCCATTGTGTACACAGTCTATGCCACAGGGTTGTAGTGGCATAGTTGTAGTTATCAGCTAAAACATAAGGGAACAGCGACAGACAAACTCCATTATGAACTAAAAACAGATTAGAAAAATCTTAGATCCTCCTTAAAAACTTAACATTGGGTTATGAATTAAGCCACCTTTAATTACACTTATATTCTACATGATCAACAATTAATTGATGTGCTCTCAACCACTTTGGGGCTCCATATTCACACCTTGCCTCCTTTAATCTGTGTCACAAAAACCTCAGGAGAATATTGATCGCTTTAAATCTGCTGTTCTGCTTTTCCACATCAAAATAACTCTGAAGTCCACCTTAAAATATTCAGAAATCAAAACTGCAGATCTTTTCAATTGATTCAGTTGAATCCAGAAAGTGTCAGGTGTCTGTGACAGCGTTGAGTTCAGCCTGTAACTGTCAGAGGCTGGACCCACCCAGTCTGTGCTCTACAAGTCAGTTTCCATGTTACAGCTTCTGCCCACAGCACGAGCGCTTCGTGGGAACGCTGTATGACACTTTGCCATTTAGTAGATCAAATTAAAGGCTAACTTTGGTTGAAAGAAGACGAGTTTTGCCTTTCAAACACTCCACTGATAATTGGTCTGGAGCTTCCCGGATCAATGACGATTCCAACAGGCCAAACTATCAAACTGGACCCACCTCAGACCAGTAGTTGCTGTAAATACGCCGGCCCAGGTAACGCTGGAGGAGGGGCCCGAGGCAACACTTCTGCTGCTCGACCACGTTTGGGCAACACAGGGTAGCTAAAGTTGGCCAAACATGAACATGGTTACAGCAGAGAAAAGGATGTTTCCCAACAATGCAAGTGGCCTAAACTTTAATACTAACTAATGCAAAATGTTGGAGGGGGCTGAACACGTTTGCCTTTCTGACACGACGAGCCAGCACGTCTCAGTTTGCTGCACACTCCAAGCATGGACGCTAAAAGGAAACAGCTACTAAAGTTAAAGAGAAAAAGAAATCAATCAGAGCAACATGTTGAGGACCAAACGTGCTGCCTGGAACAGAACTGGTCCGACTCATTACCTGGAATCTCAGTTTTATTTCTACAGTATGTCGCTTCAACTTTTTCCACTGTTAGCCATCAAAATTGGTTCTACACCTGAAACGACGTTTTACACAAAATGCTGATCAGTTGGCCAATTCATGCAGATTTCAAATGAACACCAATAAAATGTTTACGTGAACGTGTTGTAGTGGCTCCTGCTTCTCTATAGTGCATCTGACCAAAAAAATAACTTTTAAAAAATGGAAAACAATAAGAAAATTAAATTACAAAGCAGCAGCAATTACCCTTCAACTAAAAACACACCAAGTGGCAAAAATGCGTGAGATCCGTCCACTCTGAATCAGCTTCCTCTTTAAACATACATTCAAAAACCTTACAGCAAAATTGAAAACAAAATCCATCTTTGATTCGTAGTCTTTGAAAACTGCTGTACAATAAAATCGTGAACAGTTAAGAAAAGGCATAAATACGCTCTTACAAAGAAGTGTTTAAGAAGCTCCCAGTCGAGACCGAAGGCTCCGCTTAATGTTAAAACTAAATATCCTCAAAATAGCTTTCACTTCCTAAGAATTAATAAGTTAATCATTTCCGACCCTCAGTGCAAAAATATCAAAAACCAACTGAAAGGGGGTGGGGCTTCGAGTCACATGGACAGTTTGCGTGTGCAATGAGTAATCCCCACGGGATGAAGGTTTCTTCCAGGCACGAGTACTCGGGCTTTGTCCACGGAGCCCTTGGCAGGTCGGTCCTGTTCAGAGGATGCGGTGGCGAACACAGAAGCTTGATCACGCTGCTCACAAACAGCTCCCAGGGAAGAGGCTGCCGCCATGGAAACGAGGTCGCAGGAACTTCCTCCATCCTCCTCGTGTTCTTCAGTCAGCGTTGTCAGGGCCGTCTGAGATGTGGGACGGTGCGTACTTTAACCGGAACCCACCTGTGACACACAAACGCACAAACATCAGCTCGCAGTGGTTCATCGCAGCACGACTACATGACACCAGTGTTCAGTGATGCCGAGCGTGTTTGCTGAAGAACAAACAGAGAAAAGGAAAACGCTGCTATTTCACGGCCCGCGCTTCAGGTTTGTGTTATGACTGTGGTTCGACAAACCCACACACACTTATTTTGTGCACTACATTACCTGTGAGGAAGGACAATTGCAACTGTAAAACCCATCACAGCCATGAAGTGTGAGCTGGTAATACTGAAGATTATACATTTGTACACAGTAGTGCGATTTATACCAATACAGCGTGAATGTGCAACACACTACAGCAAGCTGTGCGGGCAGTATCGCCTGCATCACCTGCCAAGACTGCAGACGCACTAATGCAGAAGAACACAGCAGCGCTAATGGCCAAACAGCAGGATGGAAGCGTGTCACAGAAAACAAAGTTCAATGCTTTCACTCCACAACAGCATCACTGCAGCGCACGAGCACGTCAAACACCGGCACCCTGGAGCTGTAACTCTGAATGGGTCCATGTTGATCCTTTCATTTATTTTGATGGTCCTGTCGAGTAACGGTAAAAATACATTTGATCATTTTTAAATTCATGCGTTTCCTGAGTCATTAATTTTCCGTGGGAAGACACAACGGGGCGATATTCATAAGTGGGCAGAGAACGAGAGGTTTACCCACAGGAAGTGGAGGTAATCTTTAGTTGCAGCCCTAGGTGCCATCAGCCTGTCCTAACCAAACTGTTTCTGTGGAAACGTCAAGCAAAAGTGCAGATAAACAAAAACCCTACACTGCCTCGTTTGTGTTCAAAGTACCTTCAGAAAACCTGACCTTTGATCTTGAGGTCAAGGTCACTGAGATTTGAACTTGGACCCCCAGTATCAGTGAGAAATCCCGCACCGCCTCATTCTCGTACACAAACTTTGGCCTTTTATGGCTGATAACTGTACTTGTTTGTATTCAGCTATTACTTTGATTTTAACGTAGGAGGTGACACTGCGGTGTTGCACACATGCTGCATCTCACTACAATAATGTGAGCGACGCAGATTCTTCTGCCATATCTGAAAGCGCATGTTGTGAACCATGCACAGCTGAGTAAAGACAGCTACAAATATACTTCATGTGGAGGATCAGCCTTCTAGTCTTTGCTGAGTGTTGGGTGTCGCTGTTACCTTGTTGTGTGGAGTCAATGGAGGGCTGGTTGCATTCGTGAGCAAAGTGGCCGCTCACACCGCAGTTATAACAGGACACGTTCCCGTTCTTCTTATTGACGCCACCTCCCCCCAACAGAGAGGGAGGCAGCATCCCCAGGGGAGGGTACACATGCTGGTAGACATGGTGGCAGAACGAAGTGTTTGGAGCCATCGGCTGCTGGAGGCTGTAGCTGGCGGCGGCTACCACTGCTGTAGCCTGCGTGGCCAGCATGTGCGATGGTACCTCTGCATGACTTTGGGCGTGAGTGTTAAGGTAAGGGGATGGATGTGCTGGAGCAGCACTGGGGAAGTAAGGGGGCATGGAGGTGGGTCCGTTGGCCTGGTGAGGAGGGTGAGCCTGGGTGAGGTAGCTGCTATTGCACAGGCTTGTGATCTGGAAGAGCGGTGGAGGAACACTGAACATCTGGTGCGCTGCTGCCATCTGGTGGCCAGGGAAGAATAAAGGCGTCTGACCCGAGGCGACGCTCACGCTGCTGCTTCGGCTGCCGCAGTTATTGTGACAGCCACACGTCCCGCAGCCCATTGGCAGCTGCTGCGGTGCTGCTGGCTGCTGGAGAGTGAGAGGGCTACCAGGAGCGACCGGGGTGCTTCCAGTGGAAGCACTGCTGTTACTGTAGGATGTAGAGTCGCTGTGTGCCGTGCTGTGTGTAAGTGCTGGGCTAGAGCTCGGGGCAGGTCCAGGGGTGTGCGTGGGCACAGCTGGTGGAACAGCAGCTTGTACTTGTCCAGGGCCCACGGGTGCACCCAGAGATGGCATTGGGACGGGGGGCAGGGCGTAGGGAGAAGGCAGGGCAGACGGTAAGCCTGGGCGCTTGCTTTGCAATGTCTCCACATGTGGTAGAGAAGAGGCCAGGCCCGGGCTGATGTTGGCTGGGTCTTGGCAGGTTAGTATTGGAGAAGACATGACGCTGACGGGTCTGATTGGACCCTGGTGTGAAACCTGCGGTGCAGCAGGTGAAGATCCACTCCCCGGCGCTCCGTCAGTGCCGCCCTGGCTGTGAGACAAAGCCGTTTTGAAGCCCTGGATCAAGGGCTGCATAGCAGAAGTTCCTGCAGGATGCAGTCCAGTAGGTGGAATCCCAAAGGTTTGGACAACATCCCTCTTCTCCGGGTCGTCCACAATTCCAGAGACGGCTGGAGGCAGTGTGGGCATCGGAATCATTAGCGGCCCTGGTGAGGGCTTTCCCTCTGGAACCATGCTCTGGCCAGGAAGTGAACCCAATGGGAGCCCAGCATCCGCACCTCCGTTGGGGAGTATGTAGCTCACATTATGCATGAAGGAAATATGGGGGAAGTCTGCTCTCCCCTCCAGGCTGCTAAAGGAGGCCTCCGCCAGCACAGCAGAGTCAGTCTGGCCGGTGAAGAACATGTCAGAGCCTGGTCCTTTACAGAGCTCGTCACAGGGGCTATCTGTATCTGACAGAGGACAGCAACGTCATCGCTTATCTTTACAGTGGCTGTATTTAGAAAAAGGGCGTGTGTGATAGTTTTACCTTTGTTGTGTTCATCCTCACTTTCCAGGCTCTCTGGTCCTCGGTGCTGTGGGCTGGATGGGGAGCTGCAGCTTTCTGACGATGAACCGCCATCTGCAACAACAACGTGTGTCAAAGCCAACCAGCGCCCATCTACTGTGTATGCAACAGGAAACACAGCACGATTGTTAACGTGTCCTTTACGATACGACAAGATTACTGATGAGTTTATTAAACTGGTGACTGAGACTCTGCTTCAGCTGCAATTCATGAGGAACTGCAGCCTGTAAGAGACGGCGTTATTATTAGTCATTTACTGTCTACGAATACCGTACCATGCAAGCAGCCACTAGGGCCATGTCACATGATAATACAGAAAAATAACTAGGCAACATAAAGGTGTTACATCACAGTATCATTGCTAAAATGGCCTGTATTTATGTAGCGCTTTACTAGTCCCTAAGGACCCCAAAGCGCTTTACACATCCAGTCATCCACCCATTCACACACACATTCACACACTGGTGATGGCAGCTAGGGGCGCACTGACAGAGGCGAGGCTGCCGGACACTGGCGCCACCGGGCCCTCTGACCACCACCAGTAGGCAACGGGTGAAGTGTCTTGCCCAAGGACACAACGACCGAGACTGTCCAAGCCGGGGCTCGAACCGGCAACCTTCCGATTACAAGGCGAACTCCCAACTCCACGATCGCCCCTGCTACAGCAATACCATTCCCGGTGCGCACAACAGCGAGACAAGCCTGCACATGCCAGAGAGGGACGGCCTCTGATACAGTGTTGCCAACTCGTCAGTAAGGAAAACAGCTATTGGCTGTCCTAAAAGTCGCTAAATGAGGTCATCACCTAATTTGCATAACTGGTCATGCTTATGTTAAAAAAACCAAACCACCCTAAATGCATTTAGAATATATTTAGAACTACAAATGAAATTCTTTTTAAAATTATTGTTTTAATGTCACGGTTCCAACCCCTCCATCCAGGCTTGGTACTGGCAAAAGTGACCTGAAACAGGCGCACTGGCAGAGTTACTGTGTGTGTTTAGGTCGTTTTAAACCTTCTGATCCACAAAAAGTACTGACTGCGTTACAGTCAGTGCGGGAGCAGCGGCTTCGCTCCTGCGCGATTCATTTGCAGTTTGGGCGCGTAGGGGTCAGCATCTCCTGCTCCGACTGCAGCTGTGGGCGACTGCTACGTGAGAATGACCCGCCGCCTGTGAGCGCTTTGGCACGGGCGGCACGCTGCTTGTTCAGAGGAACAGCGATACGTGCTTTCACGTCAAAAAGTGGTCATAAGTCTGACTAATAACAGACTACAGACTTATGATGATTAGAGCAGGTCAGCCACTAATCAGAAGGTCGGTGGTTCGATCCCAGGCTGCCTCCTGCCTGCATGCCAAATATCCTTGGGCAAGATACTAACTCCATGTTTGCCTACTGGTGGTGGTCAGAGGGCCCGGTGGCGCCAGTGTCCGGCAGCCTCGCCTCTGTCAGTGCGCCCCAGGGCAGCTGTGGCTACAATGTAGCTGCCATCACCAGTGTGTGAATGTGTGTGTGGATGGGTGGAGGACTGAATGTAGTGTGAAGCACTTTGGGGTCCTTAGGGACTAGAAAAGCGCTATACAAATGCAGGCCATTTACAAAAGTCGCTTTTTAGAAAAGAAATAAGGTCGCTAAGTTGGCAACACTGCTCTGATGGACTTGGGAGCTTAAAGGAGCTGCTTCAAAAGCATTCAACAAAGCACCGTCCTGTTGAAGTACACTGCCTCCTGCTACAGACGCTTACCTTTCCTCGGGGCTGCCACCAAACACCCGTTGGACACAAAGGACTTGCACTTCACCTTCTCTCTGAAAACAGGAGCACACGGGAGACCAGAGCGTTCATGTTAACACAGATGCAGCACACTGTACACGAACGCACAGACTGACAGAGCCAGAGTCTAATGACTGCTCAAACGTGTCACACAGGGTAAACGTGGAGCCTCTTAGCTCGTGAAGCAGACCTACCCTTCTGTGGGCAGCACTCTGCTCTTGGTTTTGGTGGCTGGGTGGCTTCTCTTGTCTGTGTCCTGGTGCTGTAAGAAAGCGAGGAGTCATTAACATGCAGCTCACAGCTCCCCTGGAATGACTCGATTTGCCATTAATCACTTTCAGCTGTTCAGCTAGCAGCGTATTGGGGGATCCCTACCAATTTACACAAATACTACACAGAGCTGGAGCATGAGTCAAAACAACAACAACAAAGAAGGAAAAACGACCCTGTGTAACACCAGTTTACACTGAGAGAAGGATTCTGAGGAGTCGATCCCATCCAGGGCTCTCAAATAAACGGCTTATGAGTGAGATGAAGAATGTGCTTTGTCAGCAGACTGTCCTCCACCTCTCAGTGTTTGAGCGTGTTAGCGAGATAGCACAGAGCACTCCCCTTCACATGGCACGTCCAATCAGAGACACAGGAGCAGCTGGGTTAATGCAATCATAGCGGCCTTCAAATGTCTGCAGCCCATAATGATTAACAGTGTTGGTGAAACGGTGCTCACTGTGCTCTGAGCTTTACTCACAGGACTGAACCGAGCTGCTTCTGACAGCGGCTGGTGCAGCGAGGAGCTTACCTGCTGCACAAACGGAGCAGATTGCAGCACAGCAAGCTACCATGTCTACAACACTCGTGCCAGTGTTAGCAATCATATGTGCTGTGTGTCTCAGTGGCACGCTGAAGTACTGCTGAGCACGAGTAAGAACTTCTTTAATCAAAACAGGTTTCTGTATACGCAAGACAAAGAGACTGGCAAATAACCCGACCTGCTCGGCTTCCTGGCTGCTTCGCGGTGCGCAGCTCTTCCTCCTCCTCTCTGCAGGCCCATTGAGCTCTGCGGCGTGTCCTCCCCCGCGAGGGTCCACCTGGGAGCCTTTGGCACCCGACAGACCGCTGAGAGGAACACGTGCTTTTGGTTAATACGTTTACGTGCAGCTTTTTTCTGCTTCACTAACAAAGACAAAAACAGCGGTGAAGCAGAGATCATACTCACAGCTGGCATGGACTCTTGGAGCTGTGCTTTTTCTTGTGTCCCTGTAGATACGACTCTAGATTTCACAGGGTTTAAACAAGAAAAAGTCAATGATGGAGGCGCTCATCCAACTCATTGTTCATTACAATTCACACATTATTACCCATCAAATGACAAATGTGAGCACAACTAGGGTGAAGCACATTCTGACAAAGGAGAAGCGATTCATGTGTACTGTTAGCAGTGGCTGTAGGACCAAAGACTCAAATTTCATTTAATACATCATTTTTTTACAGCTGGAAAGAGATAGCCCATCTCTGTGTCTGTAAGGTAAATGGCGTCCAGGATTAACAAGCTTTATATAAAGTATGAGCAGGACGAGGTGACGGCTGCCCGTGGCACATGATGGGGCAAATATAGCTGTGAAATATGAGGATTTGAAACAGACTCAGCTTTTCCGACTGACCTCCAAAAATAAACACTAGTAAGACTCGGGCAGCAGGCCTGGTTAGCTGGCCGAGTCTTTGTTTTGTCAGTGCCCACAGTCACTTCTCAATCAGCGATTTACACACTTCCATGCACTCCTCCCCTCATCATGCTGCACCCCCACCAGTATCATAGAAAAACAACCCGCTCCCCCCAGAAAAAAGCGCGGACCTGAAAGCTGCTTCTTCTCACCTTCCTCCTGACTGGAGGCATCGGAGCAGTCTCCCTGGTAGGCTGTGCCCAGCTGACAGTTGCCTGTTCAAAAAACCCCAAAAACACAGAAAAGGTGAAAACTAAAGCACAAGTGATGAAAACCACTTTGTTCCATATGTCTGATCACTCAAGACCAAAAACTGCACATCTGTAGCATTTTATTACTTTCATTACATAAATAGAGAAAACGAACTAAACAGGAAGCCAGAGAGGTTGAAAATGTAAAATCAATAAATACAACATTACACAAAACAGTTCTTGTTGCTTTCTCCGGCTGTTGTAAGGCTCCATACATGAACCTGAACTGTGACTGCGCTGCCTCACAAAGGACCAGAGGACATTATGCTGGTGGACATGCGTGTTTCAGGGAGAGGCGGTGAGACCACCGACTCTTCTGCAGGATGATGCTGCAGCTTTCATTAACAGCTGACCTTTCAGACAACTGCATGATCTAACATGAATATGAGCATCTTGGCCTTATACTCACATCTGCTACAAGTAGGTTTAGCAGCGTAACTGGAATCACAGTTGAAGAAGCTGCAGACCTTCCTGGTCTGCCTGAACAGCGGAGGCGCAGACAGGAACCTCTCTCTACAGGTGAGAGCAGAGAGACAGCATGAGTGAAACTGCTCATTAACAAACAAAAACAAATCCTTAGACTTCAGAATGACACCATTACTCTGAACACAAACTCCTCCTCTGAGAACGTGTTTGGCACTTATGTTGAAGCACTAAACGATTAATCATAGAAATAGTCACTAGGACATAAAAACTGCACGCACAGGGTGGAGCTGACAATATTTCCGTTACATTACACGATCATAAAGGCTTGAAGAATTCACAAAAATATCCATGGACTTTCTTCTGCTTATCAATTTCAGATTTGCGGGAGTGCATGGAGAGGCTGGGTACAGTCTGTCCCAGGGTTAACACAGGCACACTAATCACTGGGCGCCCCCGTTCTCGTAATGACTGTACCAACCCCCCAGTCCATAAACATTGAACCTGTCGTGCACTGTGCAAGTTTTAATGGCCCATAACTGCAGCCAACAGTGAAGCAAAAAGCTTTGCTCCAGCACTAGTTAAGCCTCGCCTTATACAAGATGAGACACAAGACAAAAGTCTGACAGTGGGCCGGACTTTGGATGCAAACAAAAACAGTCCAAGCAGATAGGTTTCAGTTTCCCCACTCGCTCCACAGTCTCACTTCACACTAAATGAAACTGGTGGAGAGGCCACACCCACTGTGTGGGTGTGTGTTATCAGAAATGAAAGGGAAAACAACAACAAAAACCTCTCTGGGTTGACTATCCCTTCAACCAAGAATGAAAACCAGCCCTGTTTAGCATGCCTGACATGTATTACAGGGACCCTTACAAAGCTTTGCAGATAATGGTCAGACCCATTTGACAGAATATCATGTTCAGCTGTGCTTTCTAGGTCAAGGGCCCCCGCTCCTTTCCCCACCCTCCAGTACTGGCATGATGGGGGTGACGGGGGTCCAAACACAGTTTGTCCTGCTGGTTTGTAGCAGCAGCAACAATAACTGACACACAGCACACTGACGGAAACGAAGGTACTTAAAATTCCACGGAGCTGCTCGTTCACAGCTATTTTAAGCTCAAGCTTTCAAAATAACACAGCGATGCTTAGCTAATTGTTTTGGTCTACATTTTAAACTGGCTGTGTTGATATATAAAGAAAAGACAGACGATGCTGTTCGATTTGCAAAATAGTGTCAAACAGGAGGATTACAGTCTGACACTAACATGCCCTTTGTTTCTCAGTCTGCCCTCCTCATCACATTGTGACTACATCTTAATCTCTGGTGACATTTTCCCTCCACACATGCACACACACACCTGAGATAAATAACCGCAGGACACTGAGAATCTCATCCAGCGTTCCTTCACTGACCTGGGGTCATTCCATTCAAGCCTACTGAGCGCCTCAAAATGCCACAAAGCTTCTTGCTTGTTTTCGAAGTAAACTGCGGCACAGTGAGGAGTAGGAATGCATGTCAGATTTTTTTACACACAGGAAATGATGCTGAACAACATCTTTGGGTAAAGCAAGACAGATGGTGACCTCTTATCCTTGGAGAACTCACAATAACAGAACAAAATGACCACAGTCGCGACTGCGGCAAGTCCTCGGTCAAAGCTGCAGTCCACAGTGTTTCCACGTGATCAGATATGCGAATGGCAGAAAACGCCAAACAAGATGGAGCCGAAACATTTGAACACAAGCTAGCCACAAAAATAAATATTCCTCATCAGAAACTGGCTCATCTAGCCAGAGGTCAAAAGGAGAATTTGTCCGCAGCTTTTTAAGATTTCAGGTGAACAAGTGGGCTAGATGTAAATTACCTGAGGTTCTTCTCCACCTCTCTGCTCTCATACTGGCCCCCCTGGTTCAAAAGACTCAAGATGCTCTTCTCAAAGGACTCTGTACACTGATCCTTCGGAAGCTGCAGAGAAAAAGAGGGAAGGTGAACAACAGGAGGGATGCACTGAAGCATTGCCTGCACATACAAGTTTTCATTATGTGTCTTCAAGACCTCGACTTCCTTTTTGTGCTAAATAACCAGCTTTGGGTTCAATGGCGTGGACTGAAGCTGTATTACCATAATGTATATACGATGGTACATCACCTGTGCACAGATTAGTTTCGTACAGGACGACCAATAAACTGTAGTGAAACCTCCCACTGTGAAAATGCTTCTTTTTTAAAAACTGGCCAAACATTTGAAATTGGCATCTGGACTCATACAGCTGTTACTGATGCAGGTAAGACCAATCAGAAAGTGGTTCGATTGCCAATGACAACTACTCCACAGTATCCTCAGCAAGGTTCCCCGGATACAACCGTCAGAGCTGGTGTGCAGATGTTACACAAGAAAAACATTTGTGTAAATGCTTGAAGTACAAACTGCTGAGAGTGCTCCGTGTAGGAATGATCAGTAATTACCAGTATCAGTCCTATTTACTAATGACACTGCTGTCACTTTGTTCTGCTGATGTGTCTGCTGAAGTTCTGACAGCGAGCCATTTAACTGTGCTGATTAAATGTTACCTACAGCTTCGTCCATTTGCCACGACGTCTTTGCATCGTTTACAACAAAACAGACCTAGTTGCACATGAGACAGAGACACACTCAGACTGAAACCTCTGTACAATCAGAAAACAGTCTTAATTATACATCTTTAAAACAAATAACAGTTCAACAAATAAAGGAATATAACAACACTCAAAGTTCTTTACATATACTTCTGCAGCTCTTCTGCTTTAATATTACTGCTGTGATTACCTTCAGGAGGAAGTTCTCCAGCTCAAAATGGGTTTTGGTCACTTTGCTGAAAGAGGAGTCGGACCACTTCACCTGAAACAGCAGCAGGACACTCCATCACTGCAAAGCCACAAGTGCCAAAAACACCACACAGAAGGACTGCACTAGAAGTTTACCGCACAGTAACGGCGTGAAGACACCCAAGCAGGGCAACGATACTGAATAAAAAGCAACCTGTGAGCACAAGTGGAAGAAACAAACAAACCATTCAAATAAAACAAGAAAAAACAAAACTTGTGTTAAAAGCAAGATTGGCTTACTCTCCTGCTAAGAAATCGAGGTGTGACATCTTTTCTAATCTCAGGAGTTGCTCATGTCAAAAAGATAGCAAAGAATTCAAAGTTAAAGTTCTGTTTATGAGTGAGTGCACTACAAAGATACGTCACAGTGTCTGTGTCTTATGCATCAGCAGCTCCTTCCAGTCCAAACAGAGCTGCTGGCTTTACTGTCAAAGCTTAGAAAAGCCAACAGGACAGTTGGGCTCTTCTCCAATTGTTTAATGATTTCTCTGCACACAAGCAACAATCAGGTTACTTTGTTCTATAAAGATCTAAACAGACTTCTCAAGGGATAGAGTCACCAGCTGTGACACTGACACGCACCACTGAAAACGGGATTTTTCTGAGCGCAACGGCCAAGTAGGTCAAACAAAGTAAAGAAAATACAGGAAACTATCTGGGCGTTATAATAGGCACATAACTGTGTGTGTGACAATAGGCGCACGTGTAAGAGCTGCATTTTTCTTGCATGATCAAGTTCACAGCTGCGGGTGTTGGTGGCAGAGCAGAAAGCAAGTGTCTGTACGTGGAACTGAGCAGGTATACGAACAAAAAAGGAACAAAGTTTCTACAAGGAGGAGGAGCCTTAACTTTCTGTCACTGTCACATGTGGTGAATATAAGGGCAAACAAACTTGTTCAGACCCGCCTGAGAAGCAGCAAGTTAGCAAAACAACCAGTGACCCTTTGCCTGTATACACGTGTGTTTGGAAAAGCCAACGACAGGAAAAAGACAGTTTATTTCAATAACAGACTTCTTATTTTGAACTGTCAATCATGCAAAGCTACTCAAAGGTTAACGGTAAAAATTCAGATTTGTAACTTATCACAGCTCATCTTTGACTTGACCTGATCTGAAGCAGTGCCCGAGAGTGCGTGTGCGGTCACCTACCTCAAAATTGTATTCCTTGTCCGTTCTCTTCCGACAGATGCCCCTAAGCACAATTCCCTCGATATGCACAGCTGCACAAACACAGAGGACACACTAATGATATCGTTTTTCCATAAAAACAGCAACATAGCTAATACCGTCTTCAGACACAGTAGTACAGGTCTACTGAAAGCCTGTTGAATTATTTAAGCCCATACAATATCAGGGTCACTTCAGCACCTGCCATGAATAAATCAGCAAGTAGAGAAAAATGTGCATTGGCTTCTCTGCGGCTGTACAAAGTGCCAACATAACAAAAACCATTAGTGCCTTAGAAATGATTACAGCAAAGAAAAAGAAAAAAAGCTACTCGTGAAACTGACTCAGGGCACATATCAAAGCTGCCACGATCTCAGTTGCACCTGCAGCACATAATTGCCATCGTGTTCAGTATGTGCACCCTTTCTATTCACCTTCTCTCTGTGTTGCCCTGCGGCTGGACCGTCGGCTCTGGCAAGGTGGATGGGAGGCTGGACACTCTCCTAGCCCAAGCCCTTGAGAGGCCAGGTAATCTCCCTTCTGGCCCATCAGCTCCTGGAAAACAAACACTCAAAGTTAGAAACATAATAATTCACTGCACGCTGAGCTCTACTCAGAAAGTACTGCATTTCACAAGTGTCACAGTTACCTATGACATTTCAATTTAAACAACTGTCGGTGCAAATTACTAAGGCAAAGTTCGATCAACACCACCAGTGGTTTGTTTTACTTTTCCCACAATACACAGCTGGAGATCAATGAAGGGAATTGGAATACTATCCCAGGATCTCTGATGGACCGATCCCATATTACGTATCGGTATGTAATCCGATACTGACGTAAATTACTGGATCGGATATCGGAGAGAAATAAAAAATGTAATCCGATCCATTAAATATCAAAAAAAGCACCTCACAGAACTTGCGACACGGCGTAACTCGGCTCATAACCGTAACATGTCGGAGCAGTGTGCTCAGTGATAGAGCAGCTGTGTGTGTTTGTAGCCTCGCTACCAAACCAGCATTTCATCTCTGAAGTGATCCCAGAGAGAAGTAAAGCAAGTGTGTAAGTTCATCTCTGAATGTTAGTAAAGCTTAACAAGCGATATATGGAGCGACTGCCTCTCTCTCTCTGCTGCTGCTTCAATCATGAAACTGATCAGTGATCAGCTGATCATCTCTCTTCTTTGTTTTTGGCCCACTTTGCAGCAGAAAGAGGAAACCAGCGGCTGAACAACAGCAGAACGTTTAAGCTTGATCAGCTGTTGTTAGAATGTATTTAATATTACTTTCTACTCGAGGATCTTTTTCTACAGCTGACGTAACTGTGCAGGGGCGGATCTAGCAAAGTTTAGTCAGGGGGGCCGATAGGGCATGAACAGGGAAAAGGGGGCACAAAGACATACTTTTCTTTCTTATTCTCATTTAAAATGTCGAGCTTTTAATAAATAATTATCTGACACCCAAAGTTTAAATCTGATGTAAAATGTATAGAAGTTCATTACTGCATATAGTAACTGTTAAGTCTAATATACCCTAGTAAGCTGTACTACTTTTTCCTTTGGGAAGGTACCATCTGTGCAGTCTGCAGTTCTGTTGAAGAAAGATGTTGAATCTATTTTATTATTGTAGAAAAATTATTTATTTCTGTGCATTTTTCCACACTGCATCAAATTAAGGTTGATTACATCGATTAAGCATCATGAGGTGGAGGGTGGGGAGGAGCTGCTTACTCTTTAAAATACCAGAATAGGGAGGATGGAGCAGGTTTAAGTTTATTAGATTGATCAGTTTTGCTGAACTATGAAATATTTTGGGTGCAGTGTGTTTTTTTACATACAGGTATAACAGAATAGCTTTACTGGGTTTGTTTTTTTAACGTCAGTATGAACTTATACAAAAAGCAGCAAGATATTAAAAAAATCAGTTTTATTGATTAAAAAATTCACTATATTGGATTCATATCGGTATCGGCAGATATCCAAATTTATGGTATCGGACATAAAAAAGTGGCATCGTGCCATCTCTAATCTCTGAGTACATTTTTCAGCTTTTTCTATGGAGTGTAAGACTAATTGCAGTGACTTTATAATTCACTTCTGACACAAAATGAAATCAACGGCCCAAAGCAAATATTAGTCTGTGATAAATTACAAGCCAACAGGAAACATGAACCCACAGAAATGCTGAGCAAAGAAAGGGAAAGGAGCACATATGCATACATAATACAAATAGTACAGAACAGAGCCAAGCTACAGCATCCGTCTGTGGGTACAAGAAGGCCAAGCAAAGCACAACATTGTGTCAGTCACAAGGGATGAAACAGATTATGTATGCATAACAAAACCCCAGAACCCTCCATTTGTTTCAAACCCTTCACTTTCTCTATGTGTTTGCCCACATTTGACAGTGGCACAGTCCAGAGACTATTCTTTAAAAAGGGCACGAGTGATTTTATTAAGAGCAGTGCATCTTCATCAGGCAGGGTTCTGGCTCACAATGACTTCATCCCGGGACTCGTGGAGCAGAAAGCCTTCGAGTCAGAGATACAGACACGTATGCTGCTACTAGCATAATGTGACTGGGCTGGAAACGAAGTCTCATGACCAAACAACTCACACTTTGTTCTATCTGTATACTTGTATCTTACATGGGGAACAGCAACTGCTATTTCCTGCTACATATCCCCCACGTGTTAGGCAGCAACATGCAAACTCGGATCCTTTAGAGTGGCTGAGACTCTAAAACGAGTGAGGGGTTTCTCATGAGGCAGTGGGAAGGTCTCACCCTTGAGTGGCTACAGAAGAGCTTTGCACTCCTCACATGACTTCAGGATAGTTAACTGAGGTTTTGTTCATTCATAAAATAAAGCTGAAACAATCGTTTAATAGATAAAACTATTAAACCGTTTTCTCAATACGGCCGATGTTATTATGCCCCCCTGTACGCTTCAACAGAGCCTGTGGTTTGAACTTTATCCACTTATAACACAAACCTGTGGAACCAGGTTTAATGACTGAAATCAACAGTTTGTACCTAATTGGAATCAAATGAACTAACAACTGCTGTTTGGAGACAAGAGGGACCACCATGTTTACACAGAGCTACAGGACGCTCACATCAAGAAACAGCTAAATACTACAGAAATGATATTAATATTTCAGTTTCAGTCACTGGGGAGCAAACTGAAGCCTGTTAAACAAAGCAGGCTTACTGAGTTGCTTGGATCCTCTTATAGAACAGAGAAATCACTGAAGTCTTAAACACAGACTGGTGAGGAAAGGTAAGAAAATTCAGAGTGGATGTCACAGTAAACCTGCTTATAAAAAAAACAATATTCAGGTAGACAAAATGTCCTGGCTTTGTATGCAACTTTGTGATGCATTTCTATGGTATATCTTTGAATTATATTAACAAATCTGGAAGCAGATTAGACGAAACAAAAAGCAGCCAGTTTAAAGGATTCAGTCATAAATGGTGTTGATAACAGCCCAAGGAGGTATGCTAAAAAAGCTATACATTGATAACTCAATATACTTATTAATGTCACGAAGGAATCACTTAACTTGGCTGGGTTATAATGACACCTTATCCACTTTATAGGAGGTTGTGTTCAGGGGCGAGATTTAAAAATCCAATGAAGAGAAAAAACAACAACATTTTTTGTTGCCAATAGATGGAGGAAAAACAGATCAAAGGTCCTTTGATCAACACGTCACACTGCATCTCTGCTGCTCCCACTGATATGTCAGTGTCTGGTATTGTATACAGTGTCATCAGGTCCCCCAGCAATAATGTGTCAAAAATGTCGTGCTGCTTGCAGGTACATTAGCATTACATTGGCAGTGCCAGCAGTGGGAACCTTCTTCCCTTTAGGATTAACATCCACACTGCTCCATGTGCAATGCTTTGGACAAGTGGTTTTACGTGACCTTCCACAGGCATTAGCAGAGAACTACTGAGCAGATAGACCCTCAAATCAGACATGGGGTTTTTGTTGAGCACTCCAAGCCCTTTTCACCAGAAAAAGTAACCAAAGATGAAAGCTGAAAAATTTAAAAATGATTTTAAAAAATACTTCAATGCAGTTTAAGCCTGACATGAGATTTGAACCACACTTCCCCAAGTGAAAGCTTTCTGCATCTTTCTTTTAACGTGCAATTCTTACAGTTAACACTACTCATCTTATCTGGCTGATAAGATTATGAGATACACTTGCAGGGAGTCCGTTTCCAACTCGTGCTTTATTTTGTTTGTATATATATTCTAAAGCGTTTTAAAATAAGACACCAAAACATGTTACCAATCCCACCTTTCATAGAAAATCAAGACCACACCAGCTAAAAGGAGTTTTTGATGGATGGATGGATATTCAGCTGTGTGGCTGGGTGATTGTTGGGAGATCGGCTCTTTATCAAACACCTGCTACAGCACAGAGGCGCTTGGAAAGCGCTCTGTTTGAGAATTAGTGCTGTCAGAGGAGCGCTTGGCATTGCATCTGAATATAGCTTTAATAAGGGCACCACTTACCCTCCAATAAGCTTGTTATCGACTTACACTGTAAATGGCGGTTAGACAGATGATGGTAACCCATACAGTTAAACAGCAGGCTACAAAACAGCTCCGAGCGTGCGACAGCTGCCCAAACTGTAGCTAGCAGCAGGGTAACCGGCTGGCTTTCATGTTAGTAATAGCATAGTATAATGGCAGCTAATGCTAGCAGAATAATGTTTGCTCTGAGCCTACTCTACCAGTATGTGACATCATTTTCATGTTACGTAGTTTGAAATACATGTATCTAACGTTTTCCCCACTTTAACCAATTCTGCTGAAGAACACATTTTAAAGTTGGGCGAGTTTAACAAGCTAGCTTAGGATTTAGATGGGCTAAAGTTGGTTTGTTGCTCATTACCGTTGCTTGGACGTTTGATCTACGCTGGCGTTGACGCTTTCCCTCCTCCATAGCAAGCTCTATTTTGTCGAGCAGTTCCCGAACAACTTGGCGTTGGTGGAAGTGGAAGGCTGGGTGCAGGGACGCCATAGTAAAAAGCAGCGCAATCTGCTCCAGAGGACCTCCGGCTGTGTCGTTTGCAGAGAAGCCGCAGTCTTCTTCTGAATCTCCGTACATACTGTCGGCCTGACACGGCGAGTGAACGTGAGAGTCCCTAAATGGAGGGAGGGGGCAGTCGTAATTTCTGCAGAACAAGGCCGGGTTGACATGGCTGAGTATCCGAAAGAGTATTCCAGCACATTCCCTGCTGTCAGACCCGAGGAGGGACAGGCAGACTAGGAGTTTAGACCTGATCACTGGGTCAACCACGTCCGTTAACACTCCCAAATCGCTCGGACTATTTGCTCGAAACTCAAAGTCCCGTAAAACATGGTAATCTTTTCTAGCGAGATCCTCCAAGTAAGATCCTAAAAAACGGAGCTCCAGGGGTTGGCACATATGCAACAGCCCGCACATGAACTCGATACGCTTAGCAGGGTTTAGGTGCAGGCCGAACCACTCAAAGACGCTCTCCTTGTCCAGTTGTGCTGGATGCACCGGAGGTCTGGGCGAGTCCCCCAGCTTGTCACACGCCACGGAGGGAGATGCCGCCCCGAGAACATGTTGGTGCTTCGGCCGATCCAATGAATCGTTCTTAGCCGTTTGGTTACCTCCTTCCTCGCCCGTTTTCGTCGGTAGCTTCATTTTCAGCATTATCAGTGCTACGAGAGAGCCTTCAAAGTGTAGACGACGGACCAATATACATTACTGACAACCTCACACTGCCTCGTAATACTGAGCGAGAACCGAATATCCGTCGTTTTACCGTGTTATTACTGTTAGCTAAGCATCTGACGCGGCGCCACTACAGAAGCCCTTTTCACGAAGTTACAGTCTTCTTCTACTCTGCATTAACGGCAGTGTGGCAACTACTGTTAGCTCATTGCTGCCACCGCGCGACTGGTGTTGGAGTTACAGTGGCACAATGAAATACTGTACTTGAAAAACTCAAACGTAAAATCAAATTACAGGCCTGTAATTTTACTGTAATAGGCATACTCTAATGCAAAACAGCGTATTCTGCTACTTAATTTGTTCAGTGAGATTTAGTGTAGTGCATGAAACACTAAACTAAATCGAGGGCCAGAAAAAGATGCTTCGTGGGCACAGCCGACATACTCCCAAGCTACCCATGAGTAGCTTGGGAGAACAAAATGACACAGAAACTGCTTCAGGTTGCTCTTCCAAAATCAACTTGACGTTTATTCATCAGACAACAGCATATAGAGGAAAAAGAGGTTCGTGTGTCAGCAGGTTCTCAGTTCAGACCGGTACAGACCAAATAAGGAAACGTCTTCCTGCCTTGTGAGCAGAGAAGTATCCTTTGTGTAGTTTATCAGTTCAGCTACAAATTATGATCATCCCAGCAAAATACACTCCTAGACATAGAATACAGAGTTCTTTCATTAGTGAATTCTGAAACAAACCACCTGGCCTTTAACGAGCCTTTTCTAAGAGATAAAAAAAGAGGGAGGATGGGAGTAAGGAAGTGGTCTCGTCTCTGCGGTGTTTTCGACCTTGGGGTACCAGCCTGTGAGTCTTACACATTAATTCTTAGGTCACAGAGAAAGAGGAAAACAACTAGTAAATGGGCCTTATTGAGTAACAGTTTCATGGTTGATATCACTATAAAACAATATCCTGTAAATGCTACCATGATATCAAAATATCACAACAATTAGAAATTCTTTTTGTAAAACATGGAGGCTGATGATTCGTTTCTAAATTCCACTTACTGATGAAACTTTATTGAACTTTATTGAAGTGCTGAAAACAAGACTTCATTAAAACACTTCTATTTAAAATATAGGATCACCTCACATTTAAAATTGATCAGCAACCCAAAGGATAAGTATTTATTTTAATTAATCTGTATCTGTCCAAATGTGTTCCAATCCCTATTTTAGGGGCAAAATATGCTAAAAGGTTAATATCTCCTGGACAGTTTTTCCAGTTTAAAGCGAAGATCACGAGCCATCAGTACTGTTCATTGAGGCAAGACCGCCCTCTGGAGGAAACATCTGGAAATTACAAGAGTGGCAGTAACTACCAGCAGCACCTCCCATACAAAAGTGTGACAGCGGCATCCATGTAACTAATGCTGTATGTTGAATCTTGAACTTCAAGATAATGTGTTCGGTATATATATATTAACATATTATTTTTTCACTGCTGTGCTCATATGAATACACATAAATAAAGAAAACAAACAAAAAATTATGTCAACTACTATAAACAGCCTCCACTTTGCACTTTTCACAATTTTATTGTGAATTTTCAATTAAATCGATTTTCTTTTAGTAATAATGGGCTGAGATTACAGAGAGACAACACATTAGTTTCTCTCAGAAACATGTTAAACATAATTCTACTTTTTTATTGAGCAAAGGTAACCTCAACCTTCCCCGCTCTGCTGTTTGCTGTTACACACAGTTGAGTCTTTTGCTTCAGCTTAATTTTTAAGTACAGTATATGGTTTGGTAACACATGTATTCAAATGTTATTGTAGAAAATGATGCTAAAATCCAAGTTTTCCCATGGGTTGGTCTGTGAGGAGCAGACGGAGTGTAACGTGTCATTTCCGTTTGTCAGTGATCGCGACTTTATCGCAGTGATTCAACGTGAGCCGCAGCTGCTTTTTCATCTCTCGCTGCAGAGCTTCTGTAACCCTTTAATTGAACTCATCTCCTGTACAGCTGCAGAAAACAGCGTGCTGTGAAACCACAGTGCTGCCGTGCTTTATTACACGACTGCTGATCACAGGCTCAACACTTCATCCCCTTTATCTCAGACTCAGAGAAACTGTTGTTTAACTTAACAACCTTCACTGAATGAGGCTCCTACTCTCACTTAGCTCAGTTAAGTTTATTAACTGTTTGTTGTTTATTTCACATTGAATGTTAAATGAGTCATTCATGCAGTCAGACTTGTAAGCCTTTTTCACACATCTAGCAGCACCGTGCATGTAAGTGTGTGTGAGTAGATCCACACGGGATATACGTTGGTCTTAGTTGTGTCATGTGGAGTTGGCCACAGTTTACAAAGGCTGCCCTGACACTCCCACTGCACCCTCTGCCAACCAGGAGGAGGACTGTCACTGCCGAGCCAGGCGTCCTCTCTCTTCAGCGTCTCCCAGCAGAGTCGCATTCATCATTGGCTTGTTGCAGCTGAAGGAGAAAAGGAGAAAGGTAAGGACCTGTCAACACTTCTTTATTACACATGCTCCCACACAGTGTAGCTTTATGAGGAGGAAGCCTGGACACAGTAGCTGTCCATTAGATTGCCAGCTACTCTTCCTTTCCTGGACTTCTCTGTTCTGCCCATCTCTGCTCAGGATGGTGTTTGTTGTTTCATTTACTACTTAATCTGCGATATACATGCATCTTGTCTAAAATGCGATGTTACCACAGCGTCAGTTTGGTTTGGCCAAAACTGACCGGCCATCAGGACAACAAGAAGCTAAATATACTGCAGAAGTCATACATCAAACTCTGTGATTATGGGTCAGAGAGTTGAGGTCCTCAGCTTTACTGGAAAGCACCAGCCTCCCTGTGTGTTTCTTGGCATGTTTAAGTTACGCTGTCAGTTATGTCTGTTCCCTGAAATAACTTCTAATTACTGTATCCACTGTACAGCAACACAATAAATTGGAAACGATGGAAAAGGTGTGTTTTTAAGATCGTCATGGATCGCATGGAAGAAAAGTGCAGTTTTCAGATGCAGTCACCAATTATCTTTGAACAAGAGATGACAGTGAAAGTTCTGCTCGGTCACTGCAGTTATTTTTGACATCAGCTGCTCGTTGGTTTTAGACAGAGGAAAGATCGGATCTGGTAAAATGTTACCTGGTTTGACGAGCAGGAGATACAAAGCAGTGTATTTGTAAAGGCTGCGTTGCAAACAGAGCTCTTTCACTGATGTCTTTGTACCTGTGCTAGCTGTGGCTGGTTGAGCAGGTCTGTAGAAACACTGGTTTAAAATGTCAGGTTACCCTGAGCCAACATGTCATCACTCTGGGCAGACAAGATGAATCTATGAAATCTAACCCCTTCATTGTCCGAACACAACCCTATCGCATTATGTTACTTCACTGGGATGTTTTCCACTCTTCAGATCTTCAGGTCAGTCCCTAATCAGAGCACTAATCAAGTTCATGTAACTGTAACACAAATCTAGAAAAGGCACAAAACGTGCTGTTACGTAGAAAGAAGCAATAACTGAGCAGAGAAGAAGCAAAATGTGACTTGAAATTGAAACCGCATCTGTGAAATCTCAAGTAACTGGAAAACCTGACATAAATATTGAGAATTTCCTTTACCAAACATTCTTTAGTGAAATCAAAAGTGTACTGCTCATCTTTTAAACAGGAGGCATTTAATCCGACAAGACTAAATCCAGATGTGAAGTTCTCATCACAGAGAACCTCACATCTGGATCTATATTTATTTTTCTCTGTTGCTGCATATAAGTGTTACATGACAATAAACAGGGATAATCAGGCTGCAGTTCCAACGGAACAAAATGTATTTGAAGGACCAGTCTCTGATCTACCTGTGAAACCGCAGGAAATATGTTTTGGACAGTGTTCAGAATATAGAGATAAATTAATGCCAGGATGTAGCCGACGGCATGAGGTCAAAACCGAAGCGGCCTAGCAGAACTACAGGCTGTAAATAAAAGATGGACACTGCTTTGGGGTCTTACAAAGAGAAAACTTCTTCTCTAAACAATAAGAGACAATAGATATATTTCAACTGTCAGAGTTTTATATTGGTTTTGTGAGTAATCTTCATGTTCGGGCACATTAACGTTTCTGTTGGGTTTTGATTACACTCATAAAGTGTCATTATCATCTGTTAAAGCCTGCATCGAGTGTTTGTCGTATTACTCAGCTGTTAGCATGCACGAGTAGAAGGCTAGCTTTTTATGTGTGACACTGGCTTCCATTCGTTATCATCAGTTTATTTCAATTTAAGAACATCTTGCAAGTTTCTTGTATTGAAGCAGGTGTAAAATTCACTTTTTTTAGGCTTGTATCCAATTTTCTCTACAAGGTCATGAAGAGGAAGTGGAGTTGCTTGTCCAGATCAGCTCTGGTGAAGCACACGTACCCTCTTTCTTCTTTTGATAAGGCTCGTACTTATTCTGCTGACCCTGAATCCACCCCTAGTTATTCTGCGCTAGGTACTGGGAGCTTCCCATGATGCACTGCCTCTTCTTCACTCTCTGTGTTTATATACTCCACTTTGCATTTAATCATTAGTTCTCTTCCACAGCGTGTCTTTAGTCCTGTCTCCCTCCCTCACCACCATCAGGTCACGGCAGATGGCCCCGCCCCTCGCTGAGCCTGTTTCGGTTGGATGTTTCTTCCTGTTAAAACAGAGTTTTCCTTCCTACTGTAGGCAGGTACTCGCTCATAGGGAGAGATCGAATTGTTGGAGTTTTCTCTGTATTGCCCTCTTACAGCACAAAGTGCCTTCAGGGACTGTTGTTGTGATTTGGTGCTATAAACAGTGGAATGAATTGAACTGAATTAATGTCGAGCAGCGTGATGAGAAAGAAATGTAGGAGCTCTTTAACATCAGGAAACACTTTCCTGTTGAGTCTGTGGGCACAATCCCCATGTGTCAAGTCACAATTATTATAAAAATGATATTTAGTTAGTCAAACATGCGCCCACCTTTTAGTAAAATAGACAGTAAAGCTGCTTTTAGGCACGAGTATCTTCTGTTTGATACGTTGCCTCAGAGAGTCACGTGCCGTCTTTGGAGAATACTTTTTGTAAGACGCAGTGGCATTAATTAAATGATGTGACACATTTATTGTTTGTTAAGCTTTCAGAGGAAATGAGTTACAAGTAGGTAAAGTGTGTGTAGAATGCAGGCGTCAGCATTTGAAAGCATTTTCTAAAGCGGATACAATGTGTCTAACGTCACGGCTAAAATAATACCGTTCCAGATTTATCCACTCAAAATGTATTGGAAAAAAAAATCTTATTATTTTAACTGAGAAAGCTATAGTGTACTTGAACAGGTTGGGATCCAGTAGCAGTGCTGCTCTCCGCAGTCATCATATTACATGGACCAGTGAAAGGCGCTGAGCAATCCCAGCAACATTTATGCACCAGGAATGTTCTGGGATGCTGAAGCCAGCGGAGGCTGCTCGTGTGGTTGGTAAACTGCACTTCTGGTTTGCTAGAAGAAGAGTGAGGTTTTGGAGGAATTCAGGTTCAGTACACACCTCTCCATGTCTACTGACTGATGTGTGGAAAAGAAGAAGCGAGGAATGGTGGATGCAAAGAGAAGAAGCAAAAAGAGTGTCTGTGTGGTTTTTTCCAGACCTGGTAAAGATAAAAACAGTGAACGGTTATGAATGATCTCCACTGGTGTGTTGTTTCCCTCTTTTACTGTTGATGTCTTACATCTGTATCTTTTACTTTCTTTTATCCTTTTCCACCTCAGCCATTTAAAGTTGGGTTAAAAGTCCGCCTACTCTCTAAAGGAATCCAGCTGCTATAACGAAAGAGCTGTTTAGGATTTGTACTTGGACAAATACTCTCAGACAGTCAGCCCATGTTTAATATGAGCATCCGCCACTAGAGCAGCATGAAGACAGAAATGGGGAAACAGCATAACTTTAAATTTCACATCAAATCAATTGAATTGCGTGTTTACGTAATTTGTACATGTTTATAATTACTTGTATTTTAAAGTGTTGATCAGGAGTGTGTACGAAGTTCTGTTCTGAGTCTTAGCCGGTCCCATCCAGTCTGACTTATTGCTCTCAGTTTGGGACTCAGCTTCACTCCAGAAAAGAGGACAGGTTGAGCTGATCCGTGCAGGCAGGCAGTGCCTACTTTTGAATCCAGCAGCCATCCATGTGGTGGAGCTAGTTCAGATACGCTGTTATCTAACTGGACAGAGGCTGCTCGGGGAACAGTCGCAAAGCTTCCCTCTTAGCTTAAATTAGAATTTGCAAAGTCATGGAAAAACTCAAGCATCCCAGTTATGGCAGCGTTCGTGCGATGCAAACATTTATCATTTAGGTGAATTAGCCCACTCTGTAGACCAATCGTTCCCATGTGTCATATAAGAGATGTTTGAATTCAGTGCCCATGTGCCAAACACTTCCACTCGCTATAGTAGGAAAAGCACAGGCACAGCTAATAACCTTAATTAGGGCACTGTGCCATTTAGTTGTACAAATAAGCCATTTCACTGAGCTCACAGGCTTATGTTTGAAGAAGAAAGGGTTAGTTGTACCAAAAATGTTAGTGTCTTCAAAAATACAGTACCTGCCAGTGTTAGCAACGATTGCCTGCTTTTATGTGAAACCCACAGATTATGCAGGTTTGTTTGGTTCTTCTCATTAAAGTGGGAATGTTGTCTCTTTTATGGTCGAGCAGGATGATTTAGAAGGCCGGTGGCTTAATCCCCAGCTCCTCCTGTTGCTCATGATGTGTCCGTCGGAGTGTGAGTGTCAGCAGTGAGAGTGCAGAGGTACCGATGAAAGCATTGTATGAGTGTGTGTGGGGGACTGGGTGAATGAGACTTGTAGTAGAAAGTGTTGTGAGTGCTCAAATTGAATAGAAAAGCGCTCTATCCTCCTGAGAACCGAGGGAACGAGAATCTTCCCATTGAACCTTTTTGTGATTTCCTTCCTCTCTGGACGTTGTGGAGGCCACCCAAGCAAATGAGATATCTGTGGAAGGCCCTGCATGTCCTTTATTTAGTAGATCAGGACTTAGGAGGGTAGCTCAGAGGACATAAATGAATACGCTGGTTCTCGATAAAGAGACTTTCATAATAGGAAGCTAAATAACACTTTGGTACTGAGGCTGGTGAATTGTTCAGAAATGTGTAGAAGCCATGATGCACAGTCCAGCTGTAGTTTTATTGAAGGATGTAGGTATGAATATACATCTGTGTGTGTGTGTGTGTGTGTGTGTGTTTGTGGTTCTGAAAAGAAAAATTTGTACAACAGATGCTTAGTATTCACACATAAGGATGAAACATCCACACAAAGGATACTTTATACTTTCAACATGTTAGCAGTGAGCAAAGGGGGCTAGCAGCAGCCTGACATGAGGCTAAAAGCAGCAACTATTCCGGCGCATGTGGTGCACTAACACTGTAATTAGCACACGCTTCTGCACAGGCTGCACTGCAGCCTTCAAAGAGGCAGGACTCATTTCTACTATTACAGCCACTGCCTCCACATTAATCACAGTTTTCCATCTTTACCCAGGATGCTATACAACTGAACACGCTTACACATTCATAATACAGCTGTGAGACTTTGGCTCAATTAAATATGTGTTTGCATTCAAACCATCAGTTCCAGTTTTATCAGCACATTCACAGAAAATATAATTGCTGCAGTTAAAATTACCAGGACTCAATATCTAATATTACAATAAACAATATAACTACAAGTATAATGCACACATAGCTCAGTCTGTAGCTTCAGTCTGATATTTCTGCCCCTGGGGTACCTGTGGATCTCCAGACTTGCTGAATGAGTTGAGCTGTCAGGGATGCATGTGCTGAGAGCATGACCTAGTGACAGCTGAGGTCAGATGAAGCTCTCATTTGGACAGATAAACTAGCCTCACTCTGCAGACCTTTTTCATATTTTTGCACATCAGCATGGGGAAAGCAGAGGTATAATAGAGATGACTTATTCCCATTAAGTGTCTCCATTAAGCCTCATGAGACATGACAGTGAATTAACATGCACTAAATGGGATGTAGCTAACATTACTGTAGTTTTTTCTCCCTGTGAAAGTTCTATTGAATTATAGTAAATATTAAAGTTAATATTGAATAGTTTAACATTTTCATGTAACATTGTGTCTTTTCCTTTCCTTAAGTAAAGATTCGGTGTTTGCTTACAGCTGTGCACTCACACGATTCCATGACATAAAAAGTGATAGCGAGGTAACTCTCCCACCTTGACATACAGCGGACAGTGAGAAGACCTGAATAATTATATTTGGGCCTTTAAATGATCAACATGGTCAATTACTCAATTGCGCATGTTTTTTCTTTATTAACGTGGCCTGATAATGTTGCACTGATTGGAAATGTTGCAGAAAATAAAAGCACTCACTGTATAGTGGGTGAAAAGTATAAGCACCCTTCAAAGCTTCAGTCAATTCAGAGTCAGTATCTGTGAAAGCCACGATACATTTCCCATTGTTCTTTTTACTATTCAGGGTGCAAAATCCCAGTTAAGACCAGTGTTGAATTTTTACATTTTTACTTATGTCTGCTTATGCAGCTTAATTATCACAATAAAAAGAACATTAGCATCTCAGATTAGCAATTTTCTACCATTCAGATCAGTCAGAAGCTAGCTACCAGCTGGTCTACTAGATAAAATGAGCAAGCAAGCTATAAAGCTAACCAACTTTAATCTAAACTATACAGTAAGAAAATCTGGCACTTTCAGTCGCACTGCTATGGGCAACAAACACAAATAAGAGCTGCCTCCTAAAAAAATCTGCTGGAGTATTTTTAAAAGTAATGATATAGTAATTTCTTGCTGGAAAAGTACAACATATGGTATGTTTTTACCCCAGGACCTGGTATGTTGTCATTTGTTGTCCAACAAAATAAAGACTTTCCATGACATATTGTCCCAAAACCTGGTTCAGTCACCCGTGTAAACAAAAACAAGAATGGACAAGAAGGCATTATTATTCTGGAAGAGATCCTCCCCAACACGATAGAAACGTTTCATGGTCGTTAACAATAATGATTCAGAACAACCTTTATCGATCTCCAGTGACTCTGCAAGTGGCAACAGACCCAAACTACACAGAGATGTTTGCCTGCATCTCATATGTGGCTCGAGGACTCCATGTATCAACCTGATTAACTCACGAGTGATAAAAACAGCACCCAGCTCATCTTTTCAGTGGCTCTTATTTCACTTTAAAACAGAAACTGGGATTCATTCTAAAACTCAGAACACACCCATGATGAACCCACGCTCCTAAACACACAGAGGCCTTTTATAGTAAACATAGAGTTTGCCCATTTCAAGCCTGTAGCAAACTTACTACCCATGTTACCTACATATAACTTATATGGCGTTTAAATGTCCATTTAATTTACATTTATTCACCAGTTTGATCTTGTAGAGAGGAATATGTACGCAGTAATACAAAAAAGTTACTTAATAACAATTCTTAGTGATTCCTATCAAGGTTTTGCACACACTGCCTATTCTTTCGGTGTTTCTGGTTTAAAAATATTTCGGAGAACAAGCATTACAGGGAGAGGACCATGTCAAAGAAAGGTTGTGGTGGCTGCACTCTCTGCAGCCCACGGATCCTCCCCTGTCTTTAAAGCCTGTGCCAGCACAGTGCAGCCTTCTCTGCCATGCCTGTGTTTCTGCTTTCCCATCCCAGCAATAGTGCTCACGTTGTTATTTTCTCTGGGCCTGCCTTGTGGTCGGTGGAGCCATGTTTGTGCTGCCGAATGAAAACAGGGAAAGCTCCATCATGTGTTGCATGGTATGGCATGAAATAAAAAACTCACAAAAGAATTTTACAACACAGAGGAGGAGGAGGAGGAGGTGAGAGGAGAGGGGACAGAGGAGAGGGAGAGACAGAGATGTAGTCATTTCACAAGACACTCTGGACTCATTCTCACATCATATATCACATGCAGTATGTACCAGCTGCATATTACAACACAGTGTGTCCACTGGACGTGGGCTGAGTCCTTGCATACATGTTTTAGTGCTCAGTGTCTGTTGTTCAGGACACAGTTCCTCTGGTAGCATGATTTAGCTCTAGCTGAAAACACACACAAAGCCAGTACGTAATGACTGTAATAACACTGAAGCATTTAAAGCAGTTATATCTTGCTCTAGCTGACCTCCAGCTGTTTGACTTCTCGTTCATGCTGTACTGACTACACACTGAGCTCGGTGACAGCAGTGAAACATTTGGTTACATGCAGGTGAAAGCGAATATGAAACAGAGTTTTTCAGCTTAGTGACAAGTTACTCCTTAAAGGCAGGCTAAATGTGCTCCAGGGCTGCAGGGTAACTGCTCACTGGGGAGCTCCCCAAGGTGGCTTAATTGCAGCCAGCTGATGGCTGGAATAGCAGCAGCTAGCAACAGCTGCAACAACATGATGGAGTGTGTCAGAATGGAAGTGTTGTACTTTTTGTTTGTCGTGAGTTTCGTGATGACAGTGGGGTAAAAAAGGAAAGGTTTCTTTCACAAGAGTTCTGCTGGCTTCAGCTGGTCTGAGGGGGGACGGCTAACCTACACATCTCCCTGGTGCACTATGTGTGGCACAGAAAGGGCAAAGTGCTGACGATGAAGCTATTCACGTACACTGATTTACTTTGAAGTAGCAAGTTGAGATCAAAATGTGTGTATTTACGTTTCATTTTGAGAAAAATGGTGTTGTTTTTGTGCTGTCTTGAGTGCAGGGAGCCAGTTTAGCACGTATTAGCGAGCCATATTGTTTCAGCACATGCAGAATATGGTTTCAATCACTTAGAAATGATAACTTGCACTGATTAACTGTTAAAACCCACGTAGTGTTTCACAGAGTGGTGAGCTCCTCCCTATCTGTACTTCTGAAACACAGCTAATGACCTGCTGCCAATCATAAAAAGAGACCAAATCAATGCTCTGAGAGCTTTGATAGTTTCTAGTTCCTGGGCTGGGAAATCCCTCTATGAGTTATGACAATGATGAGCAGGTTCATGGTTTGAAAATCTCTTTAAGCCATAGGCTCGGGGCTCCTTAGCTACACAGGAAGTCTCATTTCCTCCTCGTGTTTCCACCACATCTGAGAAACTGTGAACAATATTCAAACTGATAACAGAGTGAAAAACAGCATCAATGACTGTCATATGTTTTCACACAGGAAGCAACAATGTGACAGTCAGAGTCATTGTGTCCTTATTGTGTTTGATGTGGCAGAAATGGAAAAGGAGAAAGCAGGGGTGTTATGGCCAAACCAGCAGTGATTGGCTGACTGATTTATGAGTCTTTATTTCTGCTTCTGTGTGTAACTGCATTGAATTACAGAGCAAACAGAGTTATTCTTGCTGGCTTTCATTCTCAGCTCATGTGCATATGCCCACTCTGGTTCCCACAACTCAATTATTTTCTGACTATAACTTTATATCTAAATAAATATGTATCCACGGATCGAATGGACCTGCTTTGTGTGAATCCTGGGAAGTCCAGGGAATTCAGTAAAGATCCACCCACCTAATTTCTTTTTTATTTGAAGTTATTAAAGATGTTGTACAATCATTCCACTCTGGAACAAGAACAAGAAGAGCCCCAAATCCACATCCATGGTGCGTGTATATAAACGTGTGACCATAACTGTGCATGCAAAGACTTTTCTATGTAAGGAAATTCTGCACCTTCCACACACAAACATGTGCATTTAACTGCTGCAGCATTTTGCCGTGCAGTTGTTTACTTCTTATTTTTACTTCTCATAACTCAGCACCTCAGGGAAGCTCATTTACTCCTGTAACTGCTGTCTGATTGCGTCAGAAATCCAAAGTGTCGAGGAACGTTTTAGCACTGATGGCTCAGCTCACAGCTCTGTGCCGTACAGCGTGCTCGTAGAGCTAATACCTCAGCAGGTTTTGGGGGCGTGGTCATAGTTTAGGCCATAATTTAATGGTAATCTGTTCATAGGTGTGAAAGAATGTTTGCCTAATCGTTACGATAAGAAGCTTTCTTTTTGTTTTTATGTAGGTTGGGCTGGCCTGCGGTGCACTGTTCTCCTACAGAGCCATGTTGCTGTGGTCAGTATGGAGTGTAATTTTACTACTGACGACAGTGGACGCTGCAGAGGAGGAAGATGTGAGAGCAGGTACTGATGACATGCACCTTTGGATGAAAGCAGATCATAAAACTGATCTGTTAAGTCTCCTGAGTGTAATGACTTCTCTTTAATGACCGTGTATATATCTTTATGTGCACAGGCTGCAGCACGGCTGTCAATGACCTGGTATACATCATTGATGGCTCATGGAGCGTTGGCGTCTCGGACTTTGACACTGCCAAGCAGTGGCTCATCAACATCACCAGCCAGTTTGATATCAGTTCCCACTACACACAGGTAATGCTGCATGCTGTGCATAATCAGAATGATTTGAACAACCTCCAATTTCCTTTCAGATTTACTGCAGTTTTCCTCACTCGAGTTATTTGGTGCATTACACACAACAGAGATCCACTCAGATAAGTTTTGTTGTGTCACCTGTAGGTGGCTGTGATACAATACAGTGACACACCTCGGCTGGAGATTCCTCTTGGGAAACACCAGGGAGTAGCAGAGCTCATCAAGGCCATACGGAGCATCAGCTACCTGGGAGGAAACACACAGGCAGGACCTTTTCTCCTTAAATGTCCTAATTTGCAGAAGAACATATAAAATCATGTATCGTGGGGATGTGTTTAGAATAAACAGATGCAGCAGTATATCAACATGTATGTAACACATGTCGATATTTCTATTTCTTGACTTATTCGGTGACTGAATAGAAATGAGCTAACCTGAGGTGAAGGAGAAACTCACAGAGGGGTCGGCAAGCAGCTTTAGCTGCTGCAGGTTGCTTTGGTGTCAATGGGGGAAATCCAAAAAGCGCTTTGTGATTGCTGCAGTCGCCTTAGTTTGCATGGAAGATGCAAACACCTGCTTGCAAACCAGCAACACAAACAGCAGTTTGTCTCCAAACTCTTTGTTACCAACATTTTTCACTTTGAAGGGAAAGTTTCATATTTCCGATCGTGGCTCAAAGAGTTGGCAGTTCGTCTTGTAATCGGAAGGTTGCCGGTTCCAGCCCCGGCTCGGACAGTCTCGGTCGTTGTGTCCTTGGGCAAGACACTTCACCTACCGCCTACTGGTGTTGGCCAGAGGGGCCGATGGTGCCATATGGCAGCCTCACTTCTGTCAGTCTGCCCCAGAACAGCTGTGGCTACAACTGTAGCTGCCTCCACCAGTGTGTGAATGTGAGAGTGAATGAATAGTGGAATTGTAAAGCGCTTTGAGGGCCCCGAAAAGTGCTAATTAAATGCAATCCATTATTATTATTATTATTTCTGTCTTGATGCATTCTCAATCATCCAGGAAAGTAAATCTCAGTCAGCTGAGACTTGGATGAGAGACGAAACGTTTCTCCCACAAAACGCTACGTCCAGATGAACAGAATCAACTTTTGGAGGTTCATATTTCTGCTTCATGTTGCACTCTTCACAGTTCCACACACCCTGAGTGTGTACTTGGCGAGTGGTTACACATCTAACATATTAACCAACCAGACAAACTTACTAGTAACAAAAGCAGTTATGTTTTTCCTGCAGTCACTGTGAAATGAACTGCAAATAAATGTATTTGCAGCCAAATACACCAGATGACAGCCAGCAGCCCTGACAACCACCTTACCAACTGGTTGGAAATGCACACTTTTCCCTGGTTAATGACCAGACTTTAGGCCTTCATGACTGAGGTACAGCAATTCATTTCACAGTGACTGCTAGCAACTCCCAGTACCCACTCACAACCCACTGGGGAATATTTTTCCCTGTTGATTGATGGTTTCCAGGTGGACACCAGCTGTTCTGTTGGGCTATGTGACAGGGGGCATCACATTATTAATATCCCATTAAATAATCATCATAAAATGCAAACATATAACTAGATAATAGAGAACTGTCTACTTGTGTATCGGTTAGCACAGGGGAAATGTGATGTGCTAAAACTGTATTGTGATGAACTGTGATTCTTGTGCATTTGTATGTCCACAGTGATAATACTGTGTGACACATGTGCGTTAACTTTGTGTGTTAGGACCATTGCATTTCTACTGTAACTGAATCCCCTCCCTACTCAAAGCCGTCCTACTTCTTCTGTACGATCCTTACGACACGCTCAGTCAGTGCAGTTGTGAGGCAGCCGTCTCCACACACTTGACCTTTGCTAATTGCATGAGCGAAAGGGCAGGCGTTTCTCAGTGCTGCACTGTTTCCATAAGCAGTGAAGCTTTGCTGCCAATGTTATTTTGTTATTACATGTTACACGTTATCATAGCTACGCTGTAAACTTGATCAGTTTTTGTTTTTGCAAACTAATTTAGTAGTTTTAGGAAACAGAACAGAGTATCTCTGCTGTCCAGCTTGTCTGTTATGAAGTATTTTGCAAAACTATGTCTTTAAAGAAGCTTCCCCAACATTGTGCACAGGACATGTAAGCAGAATATTAAGACTTGACATAAATAAAAAGGATTAGTAATTTAGATCATTTATATGTAAATAGTAGGGGTGCAACGATACACAAAATTCACGGTTCGGTTCGATACTTTGGTGTCACGGTTCGATATTTTTTCGATACAAAAAAATGTTCATGCTTTTTTAATTTGTCATTTATTAAAATTATAAATATATATTTTAACTCAAAAGTACAGTTTTTAAATTTAATGTTGCTGAAACAAAATAAAATAATAAATATATCTGATTGAGGAATCACTCATCTTTGGAAAAGAGAATTTATTACAGAGAAACGGCTCTTTCCAAAATAAAAGCTATACTATACGCTTCTTCTGGGCTATATTCTCAGCAGCATATTAAACATATCAGGTGCCCATAAGGAGAATCCTGTGCTAACAGCTGTCTAAATGACTCGGGTAAAGTTTGTAGCATGTGTGCTTGTTGTTTTTGTCTGCTTCCACTTGTCTTTGCACTAGGATGATGTCGGCGTAAATGTGCAGTCATATTCGTTGTGTTCCCACTAGTGCTTTCAGGTTAATCTCGTTGAAATGACGTTAACGGCAAATCTCCGTTAACGAGCTACCGCGGATCGCCCCGTGCGTGGGGCTGGATGGTGTCAACACGTTAACAAACAAACTGCGCTAACACACTAGTTCCCACCCATGTAATTGAGCATTGTGTGGCACATCCAACATACTGTTTTACTTTTGTCCATGAGCACTTACCTTCAGGGTCATACGTCACATGAAGACCAAAATAGTTCCAAAGGCCAGATCTGAATGAGGGTGGGGGAGGTTCAATTTGCCATGTTGCAACGAGTTTAGCTTCTGTCTTGCTAGCTTGCGCTGCGCTCGACAGTGCAGCCTAGGCGGAGTAGTCGAACGCAGATCCACTGAGCACTCAACACAGACAGCATTGTCAGAAGAAAAGTTGATAAAATAAATGAAAAATTTTGTATTGTTCGATACATATGCGTACCGAACCGAAAGCACTGTATCGAACGGTTCAATATTGATACGAATATCGTTGCACCCCTAGTAAATAGATATAGGAATATAAACAATTACACAGAAAAAAACTGCACAAGTTATAAGCAACACTGCTTGGTTGTAATAGCAGAGTGGAGAGGGAAGGAATGAAACTTTTGACTCCACTGGAAGCGAAGTTAAACAAAGCATATCAAAAATTATGAAACAATCGGTGGGAAAATGGGTAAAGGATAAATTATTACACAGGTGGCCAGCTCCTACAAACTATTCATGTCAAAGCATAGTGAAGGAACAAAACAGACTTTACTCCTATGATGCAACCTTTAAAGCGTCACATAAAAGCAGACTGCACATTTAGGCATGTTCACTGGTGCCACTTGCCAACACTACATCTGCAGCAGGATGACCACACAACACGGCCACAAGCATGGTCACCAAACAGACTTGCACATGCATCCCTGTAAATTCTGCAGCTGTAATACTCAACTTTTGCATTTCCAAAGACCTCTGTTAATATGTCTATGCTTGACTGGGAATGGCTAGTGGTTTCATTGAGTAGTCTTTAACATGTTCACTTGGCAGATCAGTCAGGGACACAAATAACCTTTGGGGTTGTGTAAGGTCTGGTGTCTGGTGTAAAATTATTATTTTTAATTCACTTCTTTTTGTAGACTGGCAGGGCCATCAAGTTTGCAGTGGACCACGTGTTTGCCTCCTCCCAGCGGGGCAATCTGGTCAAGAACCGCATCGCTGTGGTGGTTACAGATGGCAAATCACAGGATGATGTGGTGAGTGGTCCTTTGCCTCATGGGTAAAACCACGTCAGTGTTTTTGGGTGGCCTTTAATAACAGAGGCAACATAAAAGAAGTATCAACATGGAAAGAAACTTCGGCATAGAAAAGCCACACTGTGAGGTTTTAATACTCTAGCTAACCAGTACTTACCCCCTAACCCTAACTGTAACCGAGACCCTAGCACTTCTTCCCCAGACCTGGGAAAACAATTTAAACCAAAAGATAACCTTTTATATCTGTAGGTTGACGCCAGCATGGAGGCTCGAGCACAGAGTATTACTGTATTTGCTGTGGGAGTTGGCACTGAGATCACCACTTCAGAGCTGATCTCCATTGCCAATAAACCTTCATCTACCTATGTCCTGTATGCTGAAGATTACACCACCATCGATCGTATTCGAGACTCCATGGAGCAGAAGCTTTGTGAAGGTCAGAAAACTCAAGTGTATCTACAAAAGCACAAATTAGAGTGTTGCCAAATATCATATAGCTGAATGACCACTTGACTGAATGAATCACCCTGGTGCTTCCAGAGTCTGTTTGTCCCACACGAATCCCAGTGGCATCCCGTGATGAGAAAGGCTTCGAGCTGATGGTGGGCATGAACATTCAGACCAAGGCAAAGAAGATCCCTGGCTCTTTAGTTTCTGAGACTGCCTATGCACTTGCTGCCTCCACAGACATTACTGAGAACACCAGGTAACATGCTATCGCTATCATTACATTCATTCTAAACAGCTTTTGGGCTTTGGTCGACAGCTATTTACATTTTTCATTCTTAATCTTTAAACTAGGGAGATTTTCCCAGAAGGCCTTCCTCCATCATACGTGTTTGTGTCCACTCTACGTCTGAAAGGGATCTCTAGCAAGCTGTCCTTCGACCTTTGGAGGGTGCTGTCAAAGGATAAGGCGATTCAAGCTGCAGTAACACTGAGCGGAAAAGACAAAACTGTTACCTTCACCACCACCAGTACGACAGAGAAAGAGCAGAAAGCTGTCTTTAAAACAGGCTTTCAGGTTGGTGTTAGGATTGAGTGTCCATAGAGACCAATGATACCCCCTTGGCTTCAGGATAAAGCTACAACAACAAAAACAAGTACCGTATTTTTCAGACCATAAGGCGCATTAAGCGAAACAAAACAGTCAGATAAGTCAAACTTTACTCAACTCATTCTTCTTGCTTCCTCCACTTACGTACCATTGATTCATTAATGTTGAATTCTCTGGCAGCTGCTCTATTCCCATGTTGTTGCAGTATATTAATGACTAACCTCGTATTGTGGATGGATTATCTCAGTTGTTTTCCTGACTGAAGTTTGGTCCGTTTACAGCATCCTGCGATTGCATTTGTCCCTAACCATCAGGAACCCTCACGTTAACTTTTATCGAGGGGAAAAGTATTAGCATTCATCCTCCAGCTTCACTGTGCTAATGTTATGCTAACATAGCTGTGTCGCTAGCGATCATATTGCACATCATTATATACCAGCTAGCCCAACTTCAGTAACCCTACAAACGTCACTGCTGTTTAGTTTTCTGTCTTCATTTATGTTGGAAGTGATAGCAGAGCTGTACGTTTGAATTTTTGCAGAAATCTCTCAGTCAGAACATGCTATATCATGCTTAAGTGGAAACTACCGAGCTAGCCTCCTGCTAACTTCTAATTCTGTTAAATTTAATAAATTCTGTTTTCATGGATGTCTGGATGTTAAACTTAATTGTTACACCTGGTAAAGCAGCAGCAGCAAAAAGAATTTAGACAGTTTTTAACAGCCAGTGATGCCGCAGTGATCATTTGACTTCGGGACCTGAAGTTAACAGTTTAGGACCTAGATTTCTCCGCGGTAGCCGTAATGCTCCAACAATCCATCAAGCGGTGAGGCTAGTTTACCAAACTCCTACTAAAACATTTGTCAAAGTGAATGAGTTAAACCCATTGACTCATTCACTGCAATTGACGGATATAGACGTCAATGGCAGTGAATGAGTTAAGTGTGCCTTATAGTGCGGAAAATACAGTACAGTTTTATTCTTTATGTTTTGATTTTAGAGATGCAAACTCAACCAGTTTCTCTAACCATACCGAAGCTAAAAATAAACCATAGGATTTTATGTAAAAGAAGACTAACAGCTATACTGTTCATCTGGCCACTGAGTTTGACAGATTGAATAAAAAGAATAGCTTTTCCATGTTGCATATACAGTGAATATTTTAAAGTAGTAGTTTACCTTGATTTGGTTCAGAAAAGTAAAAGTAAATCAGTACCTCAGTACATAAAACGTAATAAAACAACACTTATTGCAATAACAGTGTCTCCACTCTGCTCTCTAGAAGTAAAACATTTGTTGATGCTGCTTTAATAAGTGTGG
>NW_005187592.1:674482-680882 GCF_000239375.1 Pundamilia nyererei
TATACATATGAGTAAGTGTCATAAAATGATTAATCTGAATGTGAGAAACATAAACATCTGAGCAGGATGTAAGAAGTGTAGTTTGCTGTACTGCCTTGAAAGGACTCATTGTGCTATTAGAGCATCTCCACCTACCTCAGCTTTCTCTTCATATTAGTGAATGAGTCTTGGCAGCTATTTAAACATCACTCCACATTTACTTCAGTGGAACCAGAGAAGATGCAATGTGATGCCAGGAGAAGCCCAAAGAAATTGTTTCCTACTCTAAACCATCGTATTTTCCTGGTGGAAACCATTTATTGGATGTGTAGAACTTGGAACTCATGTCTCTATTTCCGAGGCAGTTCTGGGTAATAATCGCCAGGTTCAGTCTAAGAAGCACCCACCACCCTCCGTCCTTAGACGCAATGTTCAATGTGTAGGCCTGAACAGGGTTGTAATTATATTGAATTTGTGTTTGCATATGTTTGATTTGGTTTGATGTGGCACGAGCTAGGAGCTTGTGATTTGTCCTTTCAAAAGTGACTCTCAGCCCCAATGGAACAATCGCTGCTCTGTCTCTCTCTCTGCCTATGGCCTGAAAAGTCCTCGGTCTTAGTACCTGGTGTGTCAGAACTATTTGCAGAGCATTTAGGGAACACACGTTTTTGGTCTTGCCCACAAAATTATATTTAATGAAATGCATGAACACAGTTAAGGCTGGCAACAGAAACAGAAGACTGACTGAAAGAAGAACTGTAAGGTTAATAATTGTTTTCACATCCAGTTTTACTCATGAATGAAAGCTTGACCAAAAACGTGCTTTAAACTCTTAATTAAAGCATCTTTTTGTTCTGACAAAAGGCATTTTTTCATGAAATTTATATCATCTCTCTCAGACTCTTTATGATGGAAAATGGCATCAGATTAAAGTACTAGTGAGGCATCGCCAGGTCACCGGTTTCCTTGACGACCAGCGCATCCAGGAACTAATGCTGAAACCGGTGGAGCCAATTTACATCAATGGGGAAACGCAGGTGTCTAAGAGGCGAGGAACAGACATCACTGTACCTGTGAGTAACACATGTAATTACACTGGAGCTTTGAGCCCTGACGCTGATCTTTTACTTGATTTGATTTGAGGAGATTGGAGTGTTTTTATATGCAGAAAGAGTTTAGATCATTGGCATGTTTAGCTTACTTTCTGATGATCCTTTTTGTTAAAGCAATACGTTATTTGAGTCCAGTACATTCATTCTGGGAGCTACACCACACCTGACCAAATATAGTATAGGAAATGCTTCTGGTAAGAAATTAGCCATGATAATTTCTAACTCCATCCAAATTTCCTGTCACTTACCTGAGTTGCAGAGGCAGGAGCCTAAGCAGAATATTTAGATGTCCCCATCCCAGGTTACCTCCTCCAGCTCTTTTAGAAGGATAGTGAGATGTTCCTGAGCAACCATGCTTTGGAAAAGCTATTCCAGAAGCTTAATGGTTTACATTCCCAAACCAGTTCTGATGTGTTTCTGGGATCACTGTCCTGGTGGAACATCCACTCGTGTCCTGGGTTTAACCATCTGTGGTGAATTTGGTGAATTTTGAGGTAGCTTCTTGTTTTCATTGTTCCGTCCACTTTGTGCAGTGTACTGTAGCACTGGGAGCTAAACAGCTCCAGAGCATCATAGCTGGTGCAATGTTCTTGGGAAGGCTCCCCTTTATTTCTCCAGACATATCTCTTGTCAAATAGCTCAATCTTTGTCTTGTCTGACCATAAAACTTTCCCAGAAATCATTTGGCTTGTCTATGTGGACGCCCACTGTGAACAGTGACACTGATGCTGCAGCAGTTTCCAGTTCATGGCAACCCTAAGCCTGGGTGGTTCCTGGATTTTCTAAGCAATTTCCTATTATTTTAGGGTGACATCTGGGTATCCTTCCAAAAAAAGGAAATCTGCCGTAGAAATGGCTCCAAGAGTCCCTCCCAGTCTATAGTGTATAAAGCTACAGATTTCCTTTTCAGACTTTCTGTGACTTCTTGCACATGATCAATTTTTAAGTATTGGTCATTCAAACGAGCCAAACGAATTCTGTTTTATCCTGGCACAGACAAACTACCAGTCATAGTTAATCATGATCATCAGTGGGAAGTTAATAGGCCTTGTCAAGTTAAAATGTATTGCAGAACCTTCAAAACCACTTCCTAAAATATTTTCAAGGAGATGTATGTATATATTTGAGCCTGTATGTAAATAAATTAAAATTGCACAACCAATGCTTTTTATTTAAGTAACTTAGGATGTATGCTGTATAATCATTCCACCCTGGAAAAAGAACACTTCAAAGAAAGCCCAAAACAGGACAGCCATGCCCATGATGAGTGTATGTAAACCTCTGACCACAACTGTATATGACAACCAGACCTTTGAGTCTACATGAGGGGAGGACTGTTAGCTGGCAGAGCACTATTTTACCTGAGCAAGAGCCCAAAATACTGGTGCTCATCCAATCAGAGCAGCAACACATCCCCAACCTGCGGAAGACAATCCACGCTTTCACTCATTTTGCCATGACTGATATGAGCACTCACTGCTTCAACGCTTTATATACAAAAAGAAATATGGAAAGCATAATTGGACCCCTTTAAAATGTTGCCAGTAGGTTGGATATATTTTGTTTAATATGCTTGACTGTCCAGAGAATGATATTCTGCATAAATGATCCTACAATTATTATTATAGTTTGCAAGGTGTTACAATCATTAGGGTACCATGCAACATTTGTTTTGTTTTTAACACACGGCTATAGCATGTATGGATGTAGATATCATTACTATTATCATATGAAGCGCAGTTTGCAACATTTGTAACATTTACATGTTGCAAAATCATCACCGTTCAGCCTTCAAAGCATCGTGTCACGCATCAAAGATGACACTAGTTTCTGTTTTTACAAAAAGCATGTTTGAAATAATCAGATCGTCCATGTTGTTTCGACTCAGGTGGAGATTCAGAAGCTGCGTCTCTACTGTGATCCCCATCAGAGCGAGAGAGAAACAGCTTGTGAAATCTACTCCGTCGTAAGATCTCTGCTCTCACTCTCTCTTCCTTTCCACTTCAAAGGCTTTGTACTTGAAAGGCTGTGTATGGCTGCGTGTATGAGCCTGCGATGACGATAACCATTATGTTTTCTCTTGTCTTGTCTCTCCTGATACGCAGGATGATGAAAGGGTAAGGGTGAATTCACACATATTTAATCTGAGGTCGCTAATAAAAGTTTCACCACTGAGGTGTTGTCAGGGTAATCCGTTTGTGACCCACTCTGTTAATTTAATTGTGTATGTGTATCTTCAGTGCCCTCTGAATAGAAGTGCCACAGTGGAAGAAGAAGACTGCGATTGTGTAGTCGGCCCACCAGGACCCACGGTAACACACATAAAGACCTACATTTGATAGATTACATGTCTGTTTCCTTTCCTATGGTTTTAACACCAGGCTCTGATGTCTGCAAGATCCCTGCTGCTCAACAAAGAGTGTGCTGATGAGTGTGATCCATCATCATTCTCATTTAACAGCTTGGTTATTCTTTGATTTTGATGTTCACATATAGACAGTGCTGCTAGTTTACACAACATTCTTTGTTGCTTTTTTGGATGCAATAATAATCAGTTCTTTACTGTATCATTATATTGGAGGTCATTACACACCCATCTAAAATGGTATATGCTACATAGAGAGGGGAGAAGAGACCACAACAGGGCAATTGGAAACTAGGAAACTGCTAGTTTATTTGATGTGGATTTGGAGCCTCATTCAAAAAACATACATATCAAGACTTGACTCCTCTACTAATTACCTCTAATGATGTGTGGTTGTGATGAAGCCCAGTTAATGAGTCACAATAGTATTTGTTTGGTAAGGAAAGTGTCCACGATGTAGAAGCAGTGCACGCCTAAATCGCATCTCTTGCAAACTTGTTATGTTTCCTGAAAAGTCTCCATCGTGTCTGCAGCCAAAGCCATGTACAGTCACGTTAGGAATATTAAGGTTTCTGATTTACAAGGATTTGAAAAATGAATTCTTCCTAGAATTCATGAAAGATATTTGCAGCCAAAAGATCCCTGGTTCAAGTCGCACCGTTTCAGGGGGTCACGAGCCAGTGAACTCCCAGTGCCAGTCCAAAACCCAGATGGGACGGTCACATCAGGAAACCACTCGGTGTAAAATCATACCTGTGATTCCATCACTGTGGTGGAGCGTCTGAAAGTACTTTCCATTAAATGTTATGGGATCAGTTGTTCCAAATTTGAAGGCAGTTCATTGTCATATTCTGGGACGGTTGAAGCGATGGGCAGCCACAGCCTTGGTATTCATAGAGCCAATGGCATAGCTGCTGTTGTGTCTTAATGTAAGAAGAAAGTTTCTGATTGGAATATTTTTATATTACAGGGTTCACCAGGTGAGAAAGGGACACATGGGCCACGAGGGCCTGAAGGCAAGCCTGTAAGTACGGATATCTTTGGACGTTTTTCATTCTGTTTTATCTTTGGATGCATGTTTGAACATGATGCAATTGTTCTCAGGGTAAAGAAGGAAAACCTGGTGATCCTGGCCCCCAGGGGTTTCCAGGGATGAAGGTATAAGGAAACACCACGATAATACCTTTGAATAGACGCATTGCACTTCTCTGTTTCTGTGTGTTGTACAGAGCTGCATGTCCTCAAAGAGTTACTCCTCCCTGTGTTATTCACCCACCCGCATGCTTTATAGCACATTATATATCAATTTGGTTGTCTTTCCCTTTGATTAATAATAATAACAATAATAATAATACAACATTATTATTATTATTATTATTATGTCTGACACAAGGAAGAAAACTGCACTTTACATAAAGCATTGGTGGCTATAAGACAGAAACGTTTCTGGAGACTCATCGATTCGCTGTTGGCTTTAACTCGCTTTTTAAGTCTGTGTTTCACCAGCAAATTAGTATTTGCGTGATGAGGAGTTCAATGCAGAGCGATAATTATTGTGTACCCAAGAATGTACACACAACAGCCACAATTTCAAAAATTAACATGTGGTGACTGTCATGGATGATCTGGAGGAAAGTCTTTCTGCATGCCTTTGTTCATAAAGGACGTCTGAAATAGTGACATCACACATGTTTGTTCAGATGTGATCAAACTATAAGCCTAACAAGTTATGTCTTTGAATATCCTGCAAATGTATTAAGTTTTAAATGTATTATAGAAAACAGGCAGATCAAAATACTTTATGCTGTTTATTTCGGTGAACACTTTTCTGACCTGTCTTCCCTCTGCAGGGTGAAGCAGGTCCGACAGGAGCAAGGGGAGCACCTGGTCCTAAAGGTGCAAAGGTAAGTGTTAGAAAACCAGGAGCATTCGTGTGTGTTCTTATTCACACTGGTTGTTTTATAGACAGTTCTTCAATGTGTTGCAGGGAGACAGAGGCGAGCCAGGCTTAACAGGAGAACCAGGTCTCCCAGGACCTAAGGTAAGACTGGGAGAGCAACAGTCCCACGGACGTTTTGAATGATATATATTATAGATATATTTCTGCAGCTCTCTCTCGTTCATTGTGTCTTGGCCACTTCTTCTGTTTTAGTGCTGCTTTGTGTCGCTGTACTGCAAGGCACAAGAAGCCACTGATGCTTTACAATATTTTAGACAACTTAATGATTTGTATAACAAATTGTTAAAAACAACATGAATTGTTAAAAAAATGACGTTTGAAATTAGAAGCATTTGTTTTCCTTCTTTTCCCCACAGCTAATCTTATAACATTGTACATGCTGCTGTAGCAAATAAAAACAAAATCTTTCTGCATGATTCTTAAATTCACTCTTAAATCTCCTAAAATGTAAGAAATAAATGTTCGAAAAAGTTCAGGTTCAAGACACGAGTCTTTAAATGCTGCCACATTTAGCACGGACGTTTAAAACACTCACCATGATCATCCTGTTGAATTTAATTTGTTTCTAACAAATTTTCCTGCACAATAACAAAACTTTGCTGTTAATGTGAGTTTGAAACTCTAGAGAAACATTTTCTATGTCAACCAACAGAATTAAAATTAAAAGATGGTGAAGTTATTATTATAAGTGATCACATTTGAATGTTAGCAACATTCTTCATGTGCAGGGTCTCCCTGGTGAGAGAGGAGAGCCAGGACCTCCAGGAGAAGCTGGGCCGATGGTAAGCTCTAGAGGGAGTTAGCTGATGCTCATAGGATGCTAAACCTTTCAAATGTAGGGCTCTGTCTGATGTCACGAGATCATCAGATTATTCCAAAACACTCGATAAGAAAGCTATGATAAGTTAAAAGCAGTTTAAACACGGCAAGCAAAAGTATTTCAAAATGTAACAAATCAAAAATATCTTGAATGTGTTTATATGA
>NW_005187592.1:681170-682881 GCF_000239375.1 Pundamilia nyererei
CATGTGTGCTGCTGTTAACAGCTGCCAGTGTTTCTATAAGCTGTCTGAACAGCTCGATTTGATTTGACCACAGTGGCATTTGTGGTCCAGCATCTGTCTGCAGCTTCATCACAAAAGTGTTGGGAAGCACCACACTCTGCATACAGGACAGTTTGTTTGGCAAAGCAGTGGTTTTGTAGAACGAACCTCCTTTAAGCTGATCTTACAAAGCTGCACGTTTGTCTTTATGGATATTCATACTGAAACTGAAGGCAATGAATGCCAGCAAGTGGCTGCCATTTACTTTATGTGACAGTTCAGACGCTGACTGATAGCAGAACTGAGCAGGACATTAAATGTTAAAAACATTTCCGACCTCTGTGTAAGCTGCCCTCGTTTAAACTTTGCAATAGTACCAGTGCATCTCAAAGACATTTAAATATTGTGAAATGTTTTTTCATAATTCATTTAACAAAGGTAACGATGACAATTACACTCTGAGTACTTTTTTGGGACTCCTTTATCACAAATGACTCTTTCAGTGTGCCGTGGCCTGGAGACAGTCAGCCTGTGTCGCTGCTGAGCGGTTACTTTATAGCCTCACTGAGCTTTGCTGTATTTGTAGCCCAGGTCTTTCTCATCTTCCTCTTGACACATTTTAACAGAAATCAGAAATTTTAATGTAAACATGTTTATTTGCTATATGTGTAATAACATTTATGATGTCATTAATTGCACATTGATAAAACTAATGTTAGTGTGGAGTTTAGCTAGCTAGCTGTAACTTGGCTATGTAGCATAAGTGATTGTAAGATTAGGTGACAGCATTACTACAGTAGTAGCAGACGGTGGGCTAGCCTTTTCATTTCATGAATGATCCTGTTCTGTCAAGGAATTAGATTGAAGAGTTGAATGTGGATAATGTACCACAGCTAAATTTGAATAAGAATTTAAGCTTGTATAGACGAGATCATAAAAGAAATGAGAAGTTCAAACATATTAAACAAAAGAAGACTTTAAAGCAGCTTTATTGTCTTAGCGTAAGTTAATGCAAAGCATGCTGTGGTCTCAGACTTGAAAAAACCTAAAAGGTTTTAAAACTGCAAAGTTGGCAGAAAGACATAAAGATATTCAACTTCCTACTTACTTTTTTGTCTTCTGGAAAGCGAAATAGTTTATAAAGATCCATCTGGGTGGGATAAATATTTTATATGGGAGGCAGGGAATAAGATACTCCCTGTGCTCCCTGGTAATTTTAAACTTTACTGATAGATATGTACATTTGACAGGACAAACAAATAAAGGTAAACTCTTATATAAAAAACTAAAAAAGGACATTAGGCCCCACCTAAGACTCAGCACATTTACAAGTTTTCTTTAGCGGCCTAGAAAAGTAATCCAGCGACAGTCGTCCATAAATCCATGGGCTGCATTAGAGAGGATCTGCTAATAGCTATTTCAGCATGCTCCTAATGGGAGTAATTTGACCAAATGGAAGCTCATGCAGGGTAAAAATAAAGGGCCATAAAGAAAGAAATACCTGTAACTTAAAAAGTCCATGAATTAATTTTGTAAACAAATCTCTTTGACAGATTTTATTTCTCGCTGCTCTGATATGAGCCATAGAGTCGGGCTGCATGTTGTTATAATCTTATCCACCACCATTTCTGTCAGTTAATTAACACTAGTAGTGGGCTACAGCCACACACTACATGGGATGTTCTCCTGTGGC
>NW_005187592.1:696681-706780 GCF_000239375.1 Pundamilia nyererei
CCAATATTACTAAGAAAAGTGGTCAAATTTTCAAGCAGAATCATGACACAAGGTTGTCGACACTATCAAAGCATCTGACGGAGCTGCAACTTGCTAAGGGACATTACACCAAATACCAAAGTACATCTTTGAGCCTGTATGTTTAACTCTGACCTGATGTGTGTTAAAAAATGCAGAATAAATAAAAGACATTAAATTCATTCTGTAAATGGTTAAAGATGCATGCTATACAACCAGCCCACCCTGGAAATACAGCAGTTCAAGGAAAATCATTCCAAGCCTAAAATTACCACAGAAACCTCTGACCGCTGTGTATGTTTGACTTGATCTCTTTTTCCTTCCTCCTCTTACCAAACTGGAATTTAAACAGAAATGTACAGAAAATTATTTTGGGTGCACAATTGAGTCTTTCTCTAATATTTGTTGAGGTCTGATGAGAACATTTATTTTGGAGCACAACCACAGGTGAGATGGACAGAGCTTCCTTTCAGGTCTGACACAACAAGTCAGCTGAGCAAAGCAGCCTTTCTCCTGCCACAGGGAGAGACTCATGACCTCAGCACACAGGGGTTCATGTTGGACAATAAACTGCGGTCCAAGATTTCTATAGAGTGTTGTGGTCTACATTTGTTCAGGTGTCATGTTGGATAGCGCTGTCGTACTTCCGCACTGGTTTCCACCTGGTCTGGCCTCCTTCCCATTCAGGTTTCCACCTGCCTTTGCAAATAGCAACCATGTAGCTCATATAAAGGATGACTGACACCCCTGATCAGTTTTAGGTGTACGTGCTTCTACCCTCAGAAATGTTAGTTTGCTTGCTGGTGATAAAATGAAAAACCAAACAGAACATTGTAATGGGGACGCCGGTCTAATGGAAAAGCATGAAGCATCATTTAAAGAGATACACAGAGAACAACTGAACAGTCGTTACTGAATAAATAGTTAGCTCTTAGTCTGTAAAAGCCCCGTTCTAACAACTTCCACGCAGTTAACAAAAAGCGATGTATAGCAGTAAAAAAGCTCTCAGAGTGGTCACTGCCTGAGGTGGTCTCCCTCATCAGCTGTAAAGAATTTCTTTTCACCGATCCGTGGAAGCCCCATTGAATGTTAATGATGCCTAACGTTAGATATACTGTAGAAGGCTTTAGGCTGCTACTGTGGCCTTTAATCACACTCATAAAGCTGCTATCTTTCAGCATCACACTTTCAAAGAGTTTAGGATTTGATGTTTCACACTCAAGTGAAGTCAGATAGAAATGATCAGCTCTGTGCTGGCAGTAGGTCTCTTATTACCAGATACCGAGTGTTCTACACCCAAAATTATAACATTTCAGATGCAGCTGTGTGAGGTTTTCATGTTACGAGAGATAAAGAGATAAAGATACTGTATGCCAATCAGTGCTGCCCTATAATTACTAACTGTATAACTATTATCTGTTGGAAAACAGGGATGGGGAGATTTCATATACATTTGAAAACCCATTAATAATATTAGCAGAAGCATGTTCTCGGGACCAACGAAACCACAGGATCCTTTAAATGATGTTGCTTAAATGAGCCAACAAATGACAATCGTCTACTTACACAGATCAAAAGGAAGCCGGTAGCATTTAGGTTGGGTTTATTTTTAACTCTGTTTCTTGTAATTTGGAAGCGAGTTCAGAGACCTCTTAAGTACATGCATAAGTTCAAGTTTCCCTCTCCCTCAGGCTGACAGGCCCACAAATCATCAGTTGTTACCCACAAGTAACAGATGTATAGACCATGTCGGGGAGTAACGGAGTACATGTACCGCTGTTACGTATTTAAAATACAAAATATGAGTAACTGTATTCCGTTACAGTTACCGTTTAAAAAGGTGGTATTTAGAATACAGTTACTTTGTTGAAATAAATGGATTACACGGCGGTATTTTCCTGTTTCATATTGTCGCGGGTCAGGACTGTTTGGGTTTTGTTTGACAGCTACGTGCTGTTGTTCCAGGCGGCAGCGTCACGGTTGCCATGGTTACAGGGCGACGCTCTCTCTCTGTGTGTTTCCTGGGTGAGAGAGCGCCTTTTTGTTGTTGTTGTTGTGCTAAGCTAACAGGCAGAATGCTACAAGCATAGCTCTAAAGAATGTAGCATCATGGGCAGTGTAGTCCGTGTTGCAGGGAGAATGGACTGCTGTACCCGTTATGGGTCTGTGAGCACGAGGAGGGAGAAAAAGGAAAAGTACGAGCTGTTATCAAGCAGAAACGGGAGCTGGAAGCATGTAAATATAATAATAACCACTTCAGCCAAGAAGAGAGCCTGACGAGCCCAGTTGTAAGTAAGCTGTCAAGACTCGACTGTACACTGTGTTCGTGTTTTCCTCTGAAACAATAAGTTCCTTTGGAGCAGCCTTTCAACGCCTCTCTCCGTCTCTCACTAGCAAAGTTGACCCAGACAACAAAGTAAAGCGATTTTTCGGCTACAAGCCCGACACGAACCCACCATATTAGCCAGAGGTCCCTTTACTACGGTTTGTAGCCGCTGACCTTCAGTAATAGTGATAAATCACAGTGCATGTGTTGGGAATCTGTAACGGAATACGTTACAAAATACATTTTGGGGCATGTATTTTGTAATCTGTAATGGAATACATTTTAAAAGTAACCTTCCCAACACTGTGTATAGAGCCACTTGAGGGTCCTTGGTTGAGAATGAAAATGGTCAGCTGGGCATTTGGGGCATTACACACATAAGAAAACTGTAACAAAATGTTAGTTAATATGAGATTATGTAAAATCAACTGCTCTTTGTCTATAACAGGAAAATCAGAAATTTCATCCAAAATACTCTTTTATCATGATATAATTTTCTACTTTAGTCAAAATTAAAAACACAGATTGAAATATTTTGTACTTAAAAAAAATGATTTGTGAAGCACAGATAGATACTTCTCATTAATATTTCCTCTTTTCGTCAGTTCAGTGTGTTTGTGAGTATCTGCGCTGCTTACAATAAAATCTATATTCTTCTATTTAAGGCTATATGGCCGACTATTACACATATGAATTCTTATTGCCATGTCCTGTTTGTATTTTGCGTTGTATAATTTAACCCGTGTTATTTTTTAATGCCAGCAATTCCCAAAATGCATCACATCAAGGCGGTCATAAAGTTACTGTTTGGCAAGAGGAGGTGTGTGTGTGTACCTGTTTAGACATCTTTGCGGGGACCAAAAATTGGAAGTTTACTATACTTCTGGGGACCAAAATCTCGGTCCCCACTAGTGCAAAGGCATTTTTGAGACTCAAAATAGGGTTTTAGTGTCAGGGTTACAATTAAGTTATGGTTAGGTTTAGGGTAACAGTCAGGGTTAGGCATTCATTTTTGATGGTTAGGGTAAGCGGCTAGGGCATTATGTCAATGAGATGTCCCCACTAGGATAGCAACACCTGACGTGTGTGTGTGTGTGTGTGTGTGCGCGCACACACATATATGTGTAAAATGTGGCTGTGAGGAACAGGAGCTTCAGTAACTACCTCAATTTTCAGAGGAAATCCACTTCAGAGGCCTAAAGAAAAGGCATCCCAACAGCATGTAGGGTACTTTTTTGTTTAGTTTTCCTAATCAAAAAAAGAGGTTACCAGGGGGCCCGAATGAAAAGCAGTGGGCTGACATGCAGTTAAAGGACTGACACTTATTTGCTATGACTAAATTTGGAATACTCTGTGATTATCCTCTCAAAGATGTATGTGTGTGTGTCCCTCCACCTACACACAGAGCAAAGCAGGCAGCAGCTCAGAGTGAAGCAAAAAATGTAACAAGAAGCAAGTTTTAGCTAAAGTATGAGAGCTACTTATCCAGCAACATCAAAGGCAGTGCTGCATGGAGTTGGCAGGAATACCTCATCCAAGCGGACAGAATGAGATAAGTGAAGCCTCGGCTGGGTTGGTGGCTTTTGGAGCATTTCTAATGACATTATCTCACAGACTGTCCAAGAAGTTTCTGCTTCAGTTTTGCTAAGTTTGCTGCACTACTTAGCACTAATAAACAAGTATCTGTGTTTGTGGGAAATAGCCGTGCAGCTTGCTAATCAGTGTTTACTTTACTACAGTCAGCTACCAAAGTATGTAGGAAATAAACTACACTACCCCAGTGTGACTGAAAGAAGTCCTCACATGTTGCCACACAGTTAAATACCTCCTCAACGACACCGAACTGTTGTAACTCACACATTAAGCTGTTTAATGAGGTGATTAATTGTGGTAAATATGGGGAGTATGGGTGCTGTTTACTCATTTAAGGAAAATGAGATGCTTCCCTTATACAGAATATTTAGACTCCACCAACTTTGAGAATATGCAAGTGGAAATGCTTTCTGGAATAAAGTAGCCACTAATCATTCATCCCAACTCTTGGGTTTTTTCAGTTTGCAGCTACACAGCTGATGAACTGTTATCTTAGCTAACCTACTGGTATCTGGCCATACAAGTAGTTTTAGCTTTGTTATTGGTCCAGATTTGAAAATTCCTGTACTTTTAGAGATTGTCAGTACAGTTTCATATACACTCTGCTACCTTACAACTACAGTTGCCTTTTAGTGTAAGACGTATGATAGGGAAAGCCAACAAGCAATGAGCTGCACCTGGTGAGGCTGCTCGTTGTTGAATTCTCTCCAGTACAACAACGGGTGGTTGAGGGTTTGGAGAAAGATCCAGATAGCTCTAAATCTGTTATTACTACTGTATGCATCAGCAGGGGAACATCTGATACAACATGAAAGGCTTCCCAAGAGCATCATGGGGGATCCCGGCGCATTCCCGGGATATGCAATCATACCAGCATTTTCTGGTTATGCTGCATGGTCTCCATTCAGTTGGATGTGCTCAGGAAATCACTAAAGGGAAGTCAGGAGGAATCCTTATCAGATAAAATTACTTCAACTGGAACCTTTTAACAGAAAGGATCAGTAGTTGACCCTCCAGGTAAACTGTTTCTAGCTGCTCCTCCCAGGCCTTCCTAGTGGATTTCAGAAGGAGTTTCAGGCCAGAATGCCTGTAATCTGGTTATGCTCCGTACTTTGAAGCAGTACCAAGGTGCTGGTCAGATGCTCAAACTGCTCACGATCATTGGTTATGTTTGACATGCAGATCAGCTGGCCAATCAAGACTTAAATCTGCTTTTTCAGTCACATCTTTCCCTCATTCATTCACCAGCTCTTGTTGTTGCTTGAAGTACATCACCACTACGTTTTGGGCTTCTACCCACCCCCAGCCCTCAGTGATCCTCTCCTATAAAAAGATGTGGTCAGACACAGCGTGTTCTTACATTCTTGTGCTTGCTGCCTTTATCTCTTACAGACGTTTTCTTTCAAATCTACAAATATTATGTGTCTAAGTTCGGTTTAGCTCAGAGATATCAACTTGTCACTGGCTCTTCAGTCTTTAACAGCGGGAGGCAGGGTGAAGTGCCGGATTAGTGTGCTTACATAAAAGGACCGTGTCAGGCCAGCTTCTGTGTGTTGTCTATTTTCTCTTGTTCTAGACACCCAGAGATTTATGTCATCTTGTCATTTATTGGGCTGTGGTGGGTGTCTTGGCTGTGTAATTATGAGGTCTGCTGCTCTTATGGGTTTATGTGCGTAGTGCGGCGAGACACTTCAAAAGAAAACAGATGCAACAGAGAGCTAATTCAGTTGTTTCCTCACTGCCAACTTTCATAACCGTGCACTCAAAATATACTGTATCTTAGGGACCCGGTAACCTCTGTGTTCAGCACAGAGCTCGAACACGAGAGAAATGTTTCACACATCAAACTGTCATACTTGAAGCCCCGCAGAGTACCCAGGTCTGAAGTTAGGCGCTGCTGAGCTGAGGTTAACAAGAAGGCCTGGCTTAATATGTCAGCGAACATTACTGCACAGGACTTTCTTTGTAACTGGAAAAGGAAAAGATATTTTAGGACCAAACAAGCAATTAGGTGCTATGTGAGAAGGTTGAATAAAGGTTGCATAAATATGATGGAATATAGCAAAACATCCTCGAAATGATTTTTAGGCGCCTGTGCAGCTCTTTGTAGAAATAAATGTAATTTATTTAATTAGATTAGATGGTCAGCTGGTTACTAAGGCAATACAACTGTCCTTTAAAGGTCTGTATAAAAAAGATAGATATTTGTTAGCTGTTTCAGCTAAGAGCTACGGTGAATGCTGTACAGTAAATTATTTCCACTGTTGTTAACATGCTGCTGTTGCCACACATCTGTTGACTCTACAAGACCTCTCAGTGTCCTTTGTGGATCAGGCTGACCGCACAAGCACTTCTGAAATGCTCTGATTCAGTCGTCTGGCTATATCACTTTGGCTCTTGTCCAAATGACTTTGGTTTTTACACCTGCCCGTTTCTTCTGAGCCGACCCCTCAGCTAACATATCCCAGACTTTGAAACGGGCCCTCATTACAAAATGCTCAGAAGGTTTTGGCTTATCGGTATAAATATTCGAAGATGTTATAATTTATTTCCAAGAGCAAGAATCTAATCTGACAACTGAGGCTGCTCCGGGGATGCTAATGCTATTGTTAGCTTCATTTACGATTTTAGTTGGTCATCTATTATTAAGTGCGAGCGCTGCAGTTTACTGTCAGGCTCACTTTAAGTGCTCACCCTTCTTTCACTGTTGGGATGATGCAGACACATTGTTTTCTTCATCTGCAGCAGACAGCTGACATCAAATCCTTTTTCTTTATAGCTAACGTATTATTGAAAAGGTCACTCATGCTTCAGTTTGCTCTTGGGTTTGTTGCAGTTTTTCCAAGCATTGCACAGTCTGGCCTTGGGGTGAATTTACTGGAACATCCACTCCTGAGAAGACTGGCAGCTGTCAAGAATGTTTGCCACGTTCTCGCTGTCGAATGATGGAAATCAAACTGTTGGGAAATGGACTTATATCCCCACGCAGACGGACATGCAGCCACAGTAACATCTTGTCTTTCCTCTGTGGTATGCCTGAATTCTCCCCATGTTCTCATCCCAACATGCAACATACCGACGCTATGTGACAAATCGTCGATATGATCCGAGCCATGAGAGCATATTAGAAGGGATCTATAAATGTAAGGTTAGGGTTAGGGCTGTAATAGAAAGCTGCTAAGTGAATAACAGGGGAAGCGCTTCAATTAAGAATCCGGAGCGTCTCGTAATGTGGAAGGGCACCTTTCGCGTTACTGTGACACGTCTCGGGCCATGACGAATCGTCAGTATGGGGTTTTGTTTTGTATACTGCAAACAGCAAAACTTGTGCTTTTATAAAGGTGGTCCTCCTCGCTGATTTGATCTGGTTAGAGGCACCTGGCTGCTTCTTCATTTCTATAATGTACTTAGTTTTTCACACAGCGCTTCCACATTGTGGTCTAATTTTTGGCAGAGAAAAAAATGACATGGAGTAATATGTCATACTTTGTAGTTCTTCTGAGGTTGTACCTGCCAAGTGCCAGGTTACTTTTTCTTATTATGTTGTGACAAGTTTAAAGAAGGGTGCTTTGTTATTTAACATGACTGGAGGTGCATATTTTTCAAACTCACATGGTTGGTGCCAATCATTTTCTCTCTTTGTTTATCCTTTGCGGTTTAAGATTTTTTTCTATCAAGTGAAACCTAAAAAAATCTTTAGCAAAACTTACTTTGTGAACAAAAGGTGCTGCAGATGCACAACAGGAAATCCACAGAGGAAAGAAACAAAACCACGAGCCCAGGATACAAAGAAGAAAAAGTCACACTGACAGAAACAGTGGAACAAAAGAGAACAACTACCATCGAAATACAGTTTATGTTTCTGCATACTGTCCTGTATTAGAGCACCAATCCACTGCTGGAGCCCTCCCCAACACATGCACTGGTCTCACACAGTCATAACATCACGGTGTGGTACGGGAACTGCACAGTACAGCAACAGAAAGCCCTGCAGAGGGTCGTGCGCACAGCTGAACGCACTATGGGAACATCTTTACCAACACTGCAGGACATCTACGCTGAAAGGTGCAGATCCCGGGCCATCAGGATCACTAACGACTCCAGCCATCCCGCTTACAAACTGTTCAGGCCACTGAGGTCAGGGAAACGCCTCTGTAGCCTGAAAACAAGAACTGAAAGGTTCAGGAGGAGTTTTTACCCACAAACAGTGAGACTCCTCAATCAAAACACAAATCGGACAACATGATGGACAATTCCATACACAGTATATAATTTTCCTTTGAGTTTTATCCTTATTTTTATTTGTATTTTATCATATACATCTGTATTTATGTAAATACGTACACTATAGCTCTTAACTATTACAGCGTAATATTTTGCACCATATTATACATTTTTATACTTTTATATAGATATTTTTTATTATAAGTTTAGTAAGATGCACAGTCGGGGGGGGAGTACTTTTTAGCCGGAAAAAACATTTCACTGTGTGTTGTACTAGTTATAACTACATGTGACAAATAAATAAAGAATTGAAAGAATTGAATTGTAAACACACAGTGTGCACACTTGTATAAAAGAAAAGTGTTTATTTGTAACCAATTTCAAAAGAAGAAGGCCTACAGTAAGATCTTTGTGTGTAGATGAACAAAACACATTGTGCAGGAAAAAAGAGAATATGTATGAGAAAGAGGAAACCATCAGTTTTTAATATGATGTTCACTGGATTCAAGTAACATCAAAGCACTCAAACACACTCATAACATCGAACCAAAGGCTGAAGAAAAGCTTTTAGTATATTTGGGTTTCATAATCTTTTTTTTGCTCTTTTAAAAATCTGAAAAATTCTTTTCTCATACATTTGCTCAGCAGGCAAAGCAGCGTCAAATCTTCACAAATGACTGGCCTGCAGCACCAGAATACATTTTACAGCTTGTTTCGCATGTTCATTGCCGTTGCCAGTGTATTAGAGCGGTCCACGCTGGAACCAGTTCACATACCACACAGTCAGCAAACACGGTATAGAGTGGTCTCGGAGGACTTTGCTGTCTTGCAGATGGCTAAAACTTTATATGCACGTTGTGTTGTGGTTTACAAATGTGTTTGTTTGTTGCTTTATATTTTTGTTTTAACAAGAAGTGGGCTCAGTGCGAGATCTCACCACAGGACACGCTGCACAAGTGCGTCAATACAGAGCCGCTCTCACGACATAACAATTCCCAGCAGTTCTCTCACACTCAAGTGGCACAGATACATATAATTTCTCTTTGTGGAGCTTACATAAAATACAAAAGCAGATACTTTTATGAAGATGCAAGCTAGACAGACATCTTTCATGACTGGTTGCTCTTCTTAAACGGGGATTCCACAGATTCTTCACGTCAACGTTATTTTTCCAGGTGCTATGAAGTCCTGATGTTTAGGTGAAACAGTATATCTCCTGTGTTTGCAGGCTGGAAGCGCTGGAATACATTATTTTTGCTTAGGCTACAAGTTTGATGCATTTTTTGTCAGGACTGTAGACTTCAGGATCAGGCGGTATCCAGTTAATGTCTGGATACTTCCAAGCTGGAAGGTACTGACATGTCTGTTGTGTCCACAGGGAGAGAAGGGTGATACTGGGCCAACTGGTGCTGCTGGAGCTCAAGGTGCCCCGGTGAGTTGATAATGATTTCACGCATTAATATGTATTTGTACATAAACAGTTAACTCAGTGCTGTTGTTGATTTTAAACTGACACGTAAAGTTTTGAAGGAAAGTGCAATCAGGACATTAATACCAGAGCTGAAATTAATTGCAGCCTTTAAACGCTGCTAGTAAACACACACACACACACACACACACACACACACACACACACACACACACACCGGGAAACAGGAGATGGTAAAAGCTGTTTTAAAGCTCTGTGCTTGAACAGGGAGCAGTCAGGTTACTCATCTATTTTACGGGGGCAGTCACTTCATCGTGGAAGTCACTTTCTCCCAATAAAAAGTCTTTTATCTATTTACCGAACAGATTTACTGCATCTCATTGATTAATGTTGAATATATTTCTCATCGAGCAGTCCATCCTGGATACAAACTCTTGTGTAAAAGAATCAGTTAAACTCAACAGAATCGATCATTTTTTACAACAAATTGAAGGTTAGATTTGACGCAG